>NW_024430125.1:0-1756 GCF_017639785.1 Mesocricetus auratus
TGTTTTCTCCGTCTATAGTAAATGAGAGCTTTGCCGGTTATAGTAGTCTGGGCTGGCATCCATGGTCTCTTAGTGTAGGTAGAATATCTATCCAGGACCTTCTGGCTTTCAGAGTTTCCATGGAGAAGTCAGGTGTAATTCTGATTGGTCTGCCTTTATATGTTACTTGACCTTTTTCCTTAGTTGCTCTTAATATTCTTTCTTTATTCTCTATGTTTGGGCTCTTGATTATTATGTGGCGAGGGCATTTTTTTGTGGTCCACACTATTTGGTGTTCTGTAGGCTTCTTGTACCTTCATTGGCATGCCATTCTTAAGGTTGGGAAAGTTTTCTTCTATGATTTTGTTTAATATGCCTTCTGCCCCTTTGAGGTGGATTTCTTCTTCTTCTATACCTATTATTCTTAGGTTTGGTCTTTTCATGGAGTCCCATATTTCCCGGATGTTTTGTGTTAAGGATTTGTTGGATTTAAGGTTTTCTTTGGTTGATAAATCCATTTCTCCTAGTGTATCTTCAACACTTGAGATTCTCTCTTTCATCTCTTCTATTCTGTTGGTAATGCTTGTATCGGTAGAGCCTGACTGTTTGTCCAGCTTTTCTATTTAGTGCCTTTCTTCAGATTGTATTTTTAATGTCTCTATTTCAGTTGCTTTTTGTTCCATTTCTCGCATTTTGTGCTTTGTTTCTTCTTCCATTTCCCGCCTTTTTCGATTTGTTTCTTCTACCATTTTTTTCATTTTTTGCTTTGTTTTTTTTCTACCATTGCTTGCATTTTATTGCTTTGTTTCTTCTTCCAATTCTAGCATTTTTTGCTGTGTTTTTTCTTCCATTTCTTGCATTTTTTGCTTCGTTTCTTCTTCCATTTCCTGCCTTTTTTGGTTTGTTTTTTCTTCCAATTCTTGCGTTTTTTGGTTTGTTTTTTCTTCCATTTCTTGCATTTTTTGGTTTGTTTTTTCTTCCATTTCTTTGAGGGATTTTCCTATATCCTCTTTTAGGGCCTCTATCATTTTCATGAAGCTGCTTTTAAGGTCATTCTCTTCTGCTTCATTCGCATTGGATTGTTGGGGTCTTGCTGGTGTGGAGTCTCTAGAATCTGGCAGTGTCATATTTGTTTTTCTTTTGCTGAGTGTGTTTTGTATTGCCTCTTTCCCAACTCTTCTTCTTGTGGGTGCAGAAAGAGCCCCTTACTGGTCTGGGGACCAGAGTTCCCTTTTGGTGGGTGCTAGCAAGTCCAATAAAGGTTCTTCTATTCCTTGTCCAAATGCTGGTCCCGTGGGTGGAGAAGAACAGGAATCTGGGGCGCTTAGCCACCTACCTGGTCCCCTGGACCCTATGCTGTGTCTGTTGTACCTGATCTGGAACAGCTACTCCCCTTGTCTCCCAGCCTCCTCTGGTTTCCTGGTCTTGTTGGTGGGAGAGAATATCTGGAGTCTGGGGTGCTTGGCTCCCGCTGGGATTGGGAGCTCTGTGCAGTTCCCAGGCGATCTGCAGGCACTGGAACACAGGCCAGGAAGCCGGCCTGTTTACCTGATTCTGCCGGAGGAACCGCTGCTTCCCTGGACTCCCCGATTGCTTCTATTTTTTAAGTGTTATAGGTCTGTTTAGATTCTTTATCTGTTCTTGATTTAGTTTGGCAAGTTATATCTATCCAGGAAATTGTCCGTTTCCTTTAAATTGTCGAATTTTGTGGAGTAGAGATTTTCAAAGAATGCCTGATGAATCTCGGTATTTCTTCAATGTCTGTTGCTATGTCCCC
>NW_024430127.1:0-30274 GCF_017639785.1 Mesocricetus auratus
TCTTCTACATGCCAGCATCCAGTAATGCCAGCACCATTTGTTGAAGATTGTGGTAGGAAGCTCGGAACTATTCTCTGGTAAGAGAAATACTTAGGTTAACAATTATGGGGTAATTACTTAAGTCAGAGCTAGCCAGTAAGAAACAAGCAAGGCCAACAGCTTCATAATGAATATAGCCTCCTGTGTGTTTATTTGGGGACTACAATGCGGCAGAGCCCAGGTGGCTGGCGGGCAATAAATCAAAGCAGCTAGCAAAGAAAGAGCTTCTCTTTACAGAAGATCCTTTCAATTTCCTTTTTATATTTTTAGCTTCTTTGTCTAAGATCCATAGGCTATAGATAATCTCACCTTACCAACAGCTAGAAAAAAAGGGGTGGATAATCACATATATATGAGCAATAAATGGTCACTATTATCCCTACATATTAATTAAATTAATACACCCATACAAAGAAACAGGGTAAGAGAATGGAATCCAAGACAGAACCCATTCTTCTGTTGCATACAAGAAACACACCTCAGACTCAAATACAGCCTTTACCTCAGAGTTAAGGGTTAGCAAAAGATTTTCCATTCAAATGCACAGAGGAAACAAGCAGAGTTAGCAATCCTAATATCTAACAAATTAGACTTCAGAATAAAATCAATCAAAAGAGTTTTACTTCTTACAGAAGAGAAAATGTACCAACAAACACTTGAGCAAGTACTTCACAGATTATTATTAGTGAGATTGGGTACTCTTGTATGGTTTACCATTTCCAGTTACTTGGAAATGACCAAGACTTTTACAATAGGCTTATTTGGAGACTGTCCTCCATTATATGCTGACATCAAAAGTTTTACAATTACACATACCTTTGAATAGTAAACCTCCCATGAACAATCCTGATTCTCAGTTGCTTCCTGTTTCTTGGGTACATGATATGGACAGAGACTTCTGCCACAGCTCTCAGGCAACAATTATGATGTTACTCTCTGTCACAATCTAATACACCATTCCTTTCTAAACCAACCACACCCACTCATGACTTCACAATATATCCTCCTAGACTTAGCCAGAGGCTACAAATTTCTATTTTTACTTCTGCTGTCTCAAAGGTATGTTCTATGTTTCAGTACAGGACACATGGAAGTAAATGCAGCACTGTAACATCCAGTTTCTTGGTGGACACAAACTCACACACACACACACACACACACACACACACACACACACATTATAGTGTGTGGTGTAGTTTTTCAAATGGAGAATACCTTTATTTTTGTGGTTTTCTGTGAAGGTTTGTGGCCTCCTTGTATTTCACCCATATATTTTGTTACATTAGTTGTTGGATATTTTAGCTTCAGATAAGGCTGTCATACTGATAAAATTTTGCAAAAATGGAAGGAAATTTAGGCCTAAATGGGAAATATTGTGTCCACACAAAGAGGGAGTATTATAGTCAAATAATGAAAATTATAAAAAACTCAATGTTCATAAAAGAAGGATGTGGCCATATTTTCAAGAGAAGAGGCCAGAATAATCCAGATAATTTAAGATCCCAAGTAGGAGAGGATTTACAGAGGCCAGAATTATCCAGGGACAGTTTATGTGATTCTGATTAGTTGGGATCTCTTTGTTCTCTGCTGAGGATGTATGAAGAGGACACAGAGTTATACATTGAGTCATTTAGATTCCTGGCTTGATAAAATTTGCTTTACTGCTAGATGTAATCACCAAAGGAACTGTGAGCCTGTATTTTCTGATTTCTAAGTAAACAATTTCAGAGTTCTTCATAACAACACGGAAACTACACTATCCACTGTGGTATATAGACTTTAAACCACCATATACTTTAATGTCAGGATACTCACCTCTAATTCATGTTGAGCTCTAAGGTTGTACAGTAGATATTACCTTAGGTAGAGTAAAATATTCAATGATAGCGAATATATTTCAGTTTCACGTGACTTATTGGACCTATGATATATGTTTCAAAAATTTCACAAAGTTTGTACAGTGACATATGCTTTGGCCAACAGACAGACACTCATAAGCATGAGTGTAGAATACAAAACTGACACCCATACTCACATTTAATCCATTGTAAAAACACCAAGAAGTGATGTTTTTTCTCTATCCATAGTAGATTTGCTTGAGGTATACTTTACATATCACAAGATTTTCCCTTCCATAACAAATGAGCCTACAGAGGCATCTTGATTGCTTTTGAGATCTTTGGTAAAATCCCATGAAAAAAGGCCACCCTATCTGTGGCAGGACAGGTTATATATTCTCTCTTTATAAACCTCAGTCTATGAAGCCACTATATTTGTGACAATGTCCTTGATTCATGTTTGCAAGCTTGGAGGTCTCAACAGGTTTTTACTCATATCAACTCTCTGAAGAAATTACTTATCTCTATATTTTAAGACAACAGTCTTACATGTTCTCACTAAAATACATATATAAATACCTAGAGAATGGTAATTTATCTGTTCTGATCATTGTAATATAACCTGTGTTAACCCCAAATCCTTTTTAGTTTGTTTCTTTATGTGGCTTCTACAAGATACCACAGTTTTTGTTCTTTCAATTGGGAGAGCTTTAATAGTAGATATGGTATTCTACATGTACAATATACAAGCGTGACATTGGAATACCTTCTGAATCTTTTGATATGTAGATGGATTTCTGCCCACATAGAGATTTCCTTGCATTTCTTTATCAAATGCTACCTTAAAATATAAGTTGTTCTTGTGCTACCTATTATTCTACTTGTGATCTGAGTGTATCATAAATGCAGAATGTAAAACAATGGATGCCAGACTTTCTAAATTTTGACCCTTACAAATGTTGAGGGGGATTTTAGGCATATTGGTGGGAAATTCCATCATAAATTTTCATGATTTAATTACTTCATGTTATATGTATGATTTCTACATAAGCCACAAAGCCAATGGAACTTGTTAAAGGAAGCTTCTTATTTCATGGGTTTAAACAACCTCCCATTACATCATGGAAATTTCTCTTGCTAATGTTCTCTCAATGAAAATACACTTCTTAAGAACCACCGGATACTTGAAGAATGCTCACAGCAGACATGGATCCCAGCCCGATGGGATTCAGCCCACCCAGAGACTGCCTGTTTCCAAGTCCCAGTCTCCACCCATGGAACAGGGGAGGTGAGGGAATCCTAACTTCTGATGACCTAAGCAGTACCACCGGAGACCTGAAGACTGCTCACATCTGATCTGGATCCCGGCCGACCAGAGACTGGCAGTTTCCAAGCCCCAGTCTCAAGCTATGGGACAGTCGAGGCAAGGCTCCAGCATACACAAAGTTTGATGAGGTCCTGATACTATGATAGCCTCCAGCCATGCAAGATGAAAGCAACCATGATATTGGACCTGCTCCCACACACAGGAAAGGTGTCACATACTCACCAGGGGAGGAAGAGACTACTTCTGCACCCACAGAAAAAATTATAGGGAGGAGCAAAAACAAAAACACACCCAACAACAGAAAAGCCAATATGACACCACCCGAAACTATAGAATCTATACCCGCAAGACCTGAACAGTCCATTGCAGAAGAAGCCAATAAGGAATAACTTAAGAGCAACTTCATGAAAATGATACAGCCCTCAAAGAAGATATGAGAATATCCCTTAAATACAAGGAAGAAAAAACAAACCAAAAATACAAGAACTGCAAGAAATTGAGGAAAAAAACAATCCAAAAAATGCAGAAAATGTAAGATATGGAAGAAAAACAACAAATGCAAGAAAAAGAGGAAAAGACAAAACAACAATTAGAAAAAAACAACTCAAAGAGCACAAGGATTGACAGCTGAAATACTGAACAAAAACAAACACAGTCTGAAGGAATGCTGGAAATGGAAAAACTGGGGAAATGATCAAGTACTACAGGTGCAAGCATAACCAACAGAATAAAAGAGATGAAAGGAAATCCCCTTGCCATATAATAGTAAAAACCCTGAACATAAGGAATAAAGAAAGAATATTAAGAGCAGCAAAGGACAAAGGCCAAATAACATATAAAAACAAAACCTATCAGAATCACACGTGACTAATCCATGGAAACTCTGAAAGGCAGAAGGTCCTGCACAGATATTTTACCAACACTAAGAGACCACACATGCCAGCCAAGACTGCTACACCCAGCTAAGCTTTCAATCACCATAGACGGAGAAAACAAGATATTCCATGACAAAACCACATTTAAATAATACATATCCATTAACCCAGCCCTACAATAAGTTCTGGAAGGAAAACTCCAACCCAACGGAGTTTATAAGTTACACGTGGATATTCTTACTGTGTGTTGTATCGACATTTTTGTAGAAATTACGTATATAGATTGTCACTCACTGTTGTATCGTTAGTCTTCAAGACCTTACATATGTAGATTATCACTCAGTGTTGTCTCATTAGTGTTTAATAAGTTAACGTTTGGAATCTCACACAGTGTTCTATCGTTACTTTTCAAGAAGTTATGCATTCAGTGTAGTACACAGTATTGTATCATTAGATTTCAAGAAGTTAAGCTAATAGATTCTCACAAAGTGTTGTATCATTACTTTTAAATATGTTACACGTGTAGATTCACAGACAGTTTTGTATCGTTAGTTTTCAAGAAGTTACACATATAGATTCAAACATAGTTTTGTATCGTTACTTTTCAATAATATACACGTGTAGATTCTCAGACAGAATTTTATCCTTAATTTTCAATAAGTTACATGTGGAGATTATCACATTGGGGTGTATCGTTAGTTTTCAAGAACGTACTTATATAGATACTCACTCAGTATTGTATCATTATTTTTCAAGACGTTACACGTGTGGATTCTCCCGACAGTGTTGTATTATTAGTTTTCAAAAAGTTATGCTTATATATTACACACAGTGTTGTATCATTACTTTTCAATACATTACATGTGTAGATTCTAACAAGGTGTTGTATCTTTAATTTTCTTTTTATTTTGTTGTTTTTGGTTTTTACGAGACAGGGTTTCTCTGTACTGTTTTGGAGGCTATCAGTCCAGCCTTGCCTTGTACTGTATCTTTAATTTTCAGGAAGTTACAAGAGTAGAGTCTCAGACAGTGCTGTATCATTATTTTTCAAATAGTTACACATGTAGTTTCTCATACAGTGTTGTATTGTTAGTTGTCTAGTAGTTACACGTGTAGATTATCAGACAGTGTGGTCTCGTTACTTTACCAGAAGTTACTAATGTAGTTTCTCCCATACAGTTATTTGCTACTTTTCAAGAAGTTATGCATTCAGTTTAGAATTCAGTGTTGTATCATTTGATTTCAAGAAGTTATGCTTATAGTTTCTCGAACAGTGTTGTGTCAATAGTTTTCAATATGTTACACATGTAGATTACCAGACAGTGTAGTATCATTAATTTTCAATTAGTTTCACGTGTAGATTCTCAGACAGTATTGTATCGTTGGTTTTTAAGAAGTTACATTTATAGATATCAGACAGTGATGTATCCTTATTATTCAAGATTTATGCTTATAGATTCTCACACAGTGTTGTACCATTATTTTCAATACGTTACACGTGTAGATTCTCACCCAGTGTTGTGTCCTTTATTTTCAAGAAATTACACATATAGATTCAAACACAGAGTTGTATCATTACTTTTCAATAAGATACATGTGTAGATTCACACAGAGAGTTGTATGGTTAGTTTTCTAGTAGTTACACTTGTAGTTCTAACAGAGTGTTATATGGTTTCATTAAGTTACACGTGACTATTCTCAGACAGTGTTGTATCCTTAATATTCAATAAGTTACACATGGAGATTTTCACATTTTGTTGTATCGTTAGTTTTCAAGGACTTATATATATATTCACTCAGTGTTGTATCATTAATTTTCAATAAATTACACGTATGGATTCTCAAGACCGTTTTGTATTATTAGTTTTCAAGAAGTTATGCTTATAGATTCTCACACAGTGTTGTATCATTAGGTTTCAATACGTTATATGTGTAGATTATCACAAGGTTTTGTATCTTTAATTTTCAATAAGTTACACGTGTCGATTCTCAGACAGTGCTGTATCGTTAGTTTTCAAGTAGTTACACATGTAGTTTCTCACACAGTGTTGTATTGCTAGTTGTCCAGTAGATACAGATGTAGTTTCTCACACAGTATTGTATCATTACTTTTTAATAAGATATATGTATAGATTATCAGACAGTGTTGTATCGTTAGTTTTCCAGAATCAATTAATGTAGTTTCTCACACAGAGTTATTTTTCAAGAAGTTATGCATTCAGGTTAGAACTCAGTGTTGTATCGTTTGATTTCAAGAATTTGAGCATATGGATTCTCCCACAGTGTTGTGTCATTTTTTTCAATATATTACATATTTAGATTCTCAGACAGTGTTGTTTTGTTAATTTTCAATTAGTTCCACGTGTTGATTCTCAAACTCTGTTGTATCATTAATTTGCAATTAATTACACGTATAGACTCTCAGACAGTGTTGTATCGTTGGTTTTCAAGAAGTTATGCTTATAGATCTCAGACAGTGTTGTTTTGTTAATTTTCAATAAGATACACGTGTAGATTCTCACACAGAGTTGTATAGTTAATTTTCAATATGTTACACGTGTAAATTCTTAGACAGTGTTGTATTTTTAGTTTTCAAGTAATTACACATGTAGTTTCTCAAGACAGTGTTGTATCCTTAGTATTCAAGGTTTACACTTATAGATTCTCACACAGTGTTGTACCATTATTTTCAATACGTTACTGGAGTAGATTCTTTCACAGTGTTGTATCGTTATTTTTCAAGAAGTTACACATGTAATTTTTCACACAGTATTTTGTCATTAGCTTTCAAGAAGTTTCACTTTTTAGATTCTCACACTGTGTTGTATCATTAGTTTTCAATAAGATACATGTGTAGATTCTCAGAGAGTTTGTATCATTAGTTTTCCAGAAGTCACTAATAAAGATTCTCACACAGTGTTACTTCGTTAGTTTTCAGGAAGTGATGCATTCAGTTTAAAACTCAGAATTGTATCGTTAGATTTTAAGAAGTTACATAGGTAGATTATCATTAATCTACTGTATCATTAGCTTCAAGAAGTTATGCACATAGATACTCATACAATGTTGTATATTTTGTTATTAAGAAGTTACACATGTAGATTCTCTCACAGTTTTGTATTGTTATTTTTCAAGAAGTTATGAAAGTCGTTTCTCACACAGTGTTGTATTGTTAGTTTACAAGAAGTTACACTTGTAGATTCTAAAGAGAGTGTTGTATAAATAGTTTTCAAGAAGTTAGGCTTACAGAATATCAAATAGTGTTGTATCATTAGTTTTCAATACATTACATGTGTAAATTCTCAGACAGTGTTGTATCATTAGTTTTCAAGTTACACTTATAGATTCTCACACAGTGTTGTATAATTAGGTTTCGATATGTTACATGTATAGATTTTCACAAAGTGTTGTATCTTTAATTTTCAATAAGTTACACGTGTAGATTCTCAGACAGTCTTGTATCGTTAGTTTTCAATAGGGTACACATGTAAAATCTCACACAGGTTTGAATCGTTACTTTTCAATAAGTTACACATGTAGATTCTCAGACACTCTTGTGTCCTTTATTTTCAAGAAGTTATGCATATAGAATCAAACACAGTGTTGTATCATTTCTTTTCAATAAGATACACGTGTAGCTTCTCAGACAGTGTTGTATCATTAGTTTTCAAGTAGATGTACATGCAGTTTCTCACACAGTGTTGTATCATTAGCTGTCAATTAGATGCATATGTAGATTCTCACACATTGTATCGTTCAGTTTTCAATAAGTTACACGTGTAGATGCTCAGAGAGATTTGTATCGTTAGTTTTCAAGAAGTTATCCATAAATACACACACAGTGTTGTATGGTTAATTTTCAATAAGTTACACGAGTAGATTCTCAGACAGTTTTGTATCATTAGTTTTCAAGAAGTTACACTTATAGATTCTCACCTAGTTTTGCATCATTAGTTTTCAATAAATTACACGTGGAGAATCTCACACATTGTTGTGTCGTTAATTTTCAATATCTTACACATGGAGATTCTCAAACAGTGTTGTTTCGTTAATTTTCAATATTACACGTGTAGATTTTCAGACAGTGTAGTATCGTTAATTTTCAATTATTTACACGTGTAAATTCTAAGACAGAGCGGTATCGTTAGTTTTCAAGAAATTATGCCTGTAGATTATCAAGACAATTTTGTATCCTTAGTATTCAAGAAGTTACACATATAGATTCTCACACAGTGTTGTATCATTAATTTTCAATACGTTACACGTGCAGATTCTCACACAGTGTTGTATCTTTATTTGTCAATAAGTAGCATGTGTAGATTCTCATACAGTGTTGTGTGCTTTATTTTCAAGAACTTACACATATAGATCCATACACAGTTTTGTATCATTACTTTTCAATAAGATACATGTGTAGATTCTCAGACAGTGTTGTATCCTTATTTTCAAGTACTTACACACGTATTTTCCTAAAAACGTTGTATCCTTAGTTTTGCCTAAGTTTCACGTGTAGATTCTCAGACAGTGTTGTACCGTTAATTGTCAATAAGTTACACGTGTAGTTTCTCAGCCAGTGTTATATCGTTAATTTTCAATAAGTTACACGTGTAGATTCTCAGATAATGTTGTATCGTTAGTTTTTCAGAAGTTACTAATGTTAGTTTGTCACACAGAGCTATTTCGTTAATTTTCAAGTAGTTACACTTGTAGTTTCTCACATAGTGTTGTATCGTTAGTTTTCAATAAGATACACGTGTAGATTCTCAGCCAATGTCGTATCGTTAATTTTCAATAACTTACACGTGTAGATTATCAGACAGTGTTGTATTATTTGTTTTCCAGGAGTTAATAATGTAGTTTCTCACTCAGAGTTAATTTGTTTGTTTTTAAGAAGTTACACACATAGATATTCGCAGAGTGTTGTATTATTTCTTTTTTAAGAAGTTGCACATGTAGATTCTCTCAATGTTGTATCGTTAGTTTTCAAGATGTTACACATGTAGTTTCTCAACAGTGTTGTGTTGTTAATTTTTATAAGTTACCTGTGGAGATTCTCACACTGTGTTGTATCGTTAGTTTTCAAGAATTTACGTATATATATTCTCACTCAGTTTTGTATCATTAGTTTTAATAAGTTACATGAGTGGATACTCACACAGTGTTGTCTCATTAGTATTCAAGAAATTATGCTTATAGATTCTCACACAGTGTTGTATCATTAGTTTTCAAAAAGTTACATGTGTAGATTCTCAATACAGTGTTCTTTCATTAGTTTCCAAGAACATACGTATATAGATTGTCACACAGTGCTGTATCCTTAGTTTTAAATAATTTACGATTAAAGATTCTCACACAATATTGTATCTTTTGTTTTAAAGAAGTTACTCACTTAGTTTCCCACAAAGTGTTGTATCCTTTGTTTTCAATATGTTATGTGAATACATGTGCAGGAAGCTTTGTATCGTTATCTTACAAGAAGTTACGCATGTAGTTTCTCAGACTGTGTTATATCATTAGTTTTCAAGAATTTACACATGTAGTTTCTCTCACAGTGTTGTAATGTTATTTTTCAAGAAGTTACACGTGTAGATTCTCAATACAGTGTTCTTTCATTAGTTTTCAAGAATATACATATATAGATTATCACACAGTGCTGTATACTTACTTTTAAATAATTTACGATTAAAGATTCTCACACAGGTTGTATCGTTTGTTTTCAAGAAATTACTCACTTAGTTTCCAACAAAGTGTTGTATCTTTTGTTTTCAATATGTTGCACCTATAGATATGCTTTGTATCATTTGATTTCCAGAAGTTACACATGTAGTTTGTCATACTGTGTTGTGTCATTAGTTTTCAAGTACTTACACATGTAGTTTCTCACACAGTGTTGTAACGTTAGTTTTTAAGAAGTTACACATGTATAGTCTCAGACAGTGTTGAGTCCTTTATTTTCAAGACGTTATGCTTATAGATTCTCACAAAGTGTTGTAACATTAGGTTTTAATACTTTACACATGTACACTCTCACATGGTTTTGTATCATTAATTTTAAATAAGTTTCACGTGTAGATTCTCAGACAGTGCTGTATCATTAGTATTCAAGCAGTTACACATGTATTTTCTCTCACAATATTGTATTGTTAGTTGTCAAGTTGTCACACATGTAGTTTCTCACACAGTGTTGTTTCGTAAGTTTTCAATTAGTTACATGTGTAGATTCTCAGACAGTGTTGTGTCCTTTATTTTCAAGAAGATAAGCACATTGATTCAAACACAGTGTTGTATAGTTACTTTTCAATAGGATACACTTGTAGGTTATCAGACATTGTTGTATCATTACTTTCAATCAGATACACATGTAGTTTTTCAGACAGTGTTTTATCGTTAGTTTTCAAGTAGTTAGACATGTAGTTTTTCACACAGTGTTGTATGGTTAGTTTTCAATAAGTTACATATGTAGATTCTCACACAGTGTTGTGTCCTTTATTTTCATGAAGTTACGCATATAGTTTCAAACACAGTGTTGTATCATTACATTTAAAATAGATACACATGTTAATTCTCAGACAGTGTTGCATCATTTGTTTTCAAGTAGGTACACGTATAGTTTCTCACACAGCGTTGTATCATTAGTTTAAAACTATTTATACATGTAATTTCTCACACAGTGTTGTATCGTTAGTTTTCAATAAGGTACACATGTGGATTCTCAAACAATGATGTTTCGATAATTTTCAATTAGTTACACGTGTAGATTCTCAGAGAGTTTTATATCAAAAGTTTTCAAGAAGTTATGCTTATAGATTCTCACACAGTGATGTATCGACAGTTTTCAAGATGTTACACGTGTACATTCTCACAGATTTATTTAGTTGGTTTTCAAGAAGTTATGCATTCAGTTTATAACCCAGAGTAGTATCGTTAGATTTCAAGAATGTACGTAGATAGATTCTCTCACTGTGTTGTATCGTTAGTTTTCAAGAACTTACATATATAGATTCTCAAACAGTGTTGTATAGTTAGTTTTCAAGAAGTTATTCATTCAGTATAGAACTCAGAGTTATATCGTTAGATTTCAAGGTGATACGCTTATAGAGTCTCACAAAATGTTGTATCATTAGTTTTCAAGGACTTATGTATATAGATTCTCACTCAGTGATTTATCGTTAGTTTTCAAGAAGTTACATGTGTGGAGTTTCACACACTGTTGTATCATTAGATTTCAAGAAGTTACACATGTAGATCCTCAGACAGTGTTGAGTCTTTAGTATTCAAGAAGTTACACATATAGATTCTCACACAGTGTTGTACAATTAGTATTCAAGCTGTTACACGTGTAGATTTTCACCCAGTATTGTATCGTTAATTTTTAATAAGTTACACTTGTAGATTCTCACACAGTGTTGTATCAATAGTTTTCCAGAAGTTACTAATATATTTTCTTACAGTGTTATTTCGTTAGTTTTCAAGCAGTTATGCAAGAACCCAGAGTTGTATGGTTAGATTTCAAGAATGTACGTAGATAAATTCTCACACTGTGTTGTATCGTTAGTTTTCAAGAACTTACATATATAGATTCTCACACATTGTTGTATTGTTAGTTTTCAAGAAGTTATGAATTCAGGTTAGAAATCAGGGTTGTATCGTTAGTTTTCAAGATATTACGCATATAGATTCAAAACACAGTGTTGTTTCGTTAGTTTTCAAGAAGTTACAAGTGTAAATTCTCAGACAGTGTTGTGTCATTTATTTTCAAGAAGTTATGCATATAGATTCAAACACAGTGTTGTATCATTACTTTTCAATAACATACACGTGTAGTATCTCAGACAGTGTTGTATCATTAGTTTTCCTGTAGTTAGACATGTAGTTTCTCAATCAGTGTTGTATCGTTAGTTTTCCAGATGTTACTAATGTAGTTTCTCAAACAGTGTTGTATGGTCAGTATTCAATATGTTATACGTGTAGATTCTCAGAGAGTGTTGTATCGTTAATTTTCAATAAGTTTCACGTGTAGATTCTCACACAGTGTTGGATCATTAGTTTTCAAATAAGTTACACGTGCAGATTCTCAGACAGCGTTGTATCGTTAGTTTACCAGAAGTTACTAATGTAGTTTCTCACAGAGTTATTTCGTTTGTCTTCAAGAAGTTATGCTTTCAGTTTAGAACCAAGAGTTGTTATCATTAGATTGCAAGAACTTCCGTAGAAAGTTTCTCACATTGTGTTGTATCGTTAGTTTTCAGGAACTTAAATATATAGATTCTCAGGCAATGTTGTATTTTTAGTTTTCAAGAAGTTATGAATTCAGTTTAGAAATCAGGGATGTATCATTAGTTTTCAAGATGTTACGCTTATAGATTCAAAACATAGTGTTGTGTCGTTAGTTTTCAAGACGTTACAAGTGTAGATTCTCAAACAGTGTTGTGTCCTTTATTTTCAGGAAGTTATGCATGTAGATTCAAACACAGTGTTGTACCATTTCTTTTCAATAAGATACACTTGTAGATTCTCAGACAGTGTTGTACAGTTAGTTTTCAAGAACTTTCACATGTAGTTTCTCAGACAGTTTTGTATCATTAGTTTTCAATAATTTACACGTGTATATTCTCAGACAGTGTTGTTTCATTAATTTTCAATTAGTTACACATGTAGTTTCTCACACAGTGTTGAATCATTTATTTTCAATATGTTATACATGTATATTCTCAGACAATGTTGTGTCCTTTATTTTCAATGTTATGCATATAGATTCAAACACATTGTTGTATCGTTACTTTTCAATAAGATACAGGTGTTAATTCTCCGATAGTGTTGCATCATTAGTTTTCAAGAAGTTGTATGTGTAGATTCTCAGACTGTTTTGTATCATGAGTTTTCAAGTAGTTACACATGTAGTTCTCACACAGTGCTATATCATCAGCTTTCAATTAGATACATGTGTATGATACTCAGACAGTGTTGTACCATTAATTTTCAATAAGTTACACGTGTGTTTACAAAGACAGTGTTGTATAGTTTGTTTTACAGATGTTACTAATGTAGTTTCTCACTCAGAGTTATTTTGTTACTTTTCAAGAAAATATTCATTCAGTTTATAATTCCAAGTTGTATCGTTAGTTTTCAAGAAATTATGAATATAGCTTCTCACACAATGTTGTATCATTAGTATTCAAGAAGTTATGCATTCAGTTTAGAATTCAGTGTGGTCTTGTTAGATTTCTAGAAGTAACTCCTATAGATTTTCTCACAGTGTTGTGTCATTAGTTTTCAATAGGTTACATGTGTAGATTCTCAGACAGTGTTGTCTTGTTAATTTTCAATAAGTTACACGTGTAGATTGTCAGACAGTGTTTTTTCGTTATTTTTCAAGAAGTTATGCTTGTAGATTCTCTGACAATGTTGTATCGTTAGTTTTCCAGAAGTTACTAATGTAGATTCTCACACAGAGTCATTTCGTTAGTTTTCAAGATATTATGCATTCAGCTTAGAATTCAGAGTTGTATCCTTAGATTTCAAGAAGTTATGTAGATAGATTCTCACACAGTGCTGTGTCATTAGTTTTCAAGTAGTTGCACAAATGGATACTCACACTGTTTTGTATCGTTTGTGTTTAAGGTGTTATACATGCAGATTCTCTCACAGTGTTGTATCGTTAGTTTTCAAGAATTTACACATGTATTTTTTCACACAGTGTTTCATCGTTAGTTTTCAAGAAGTTACACGTGTAGATTCTGAGACAGTGTTGTGTCCTTTATTTCAAGATGTTACGCATATAGTTTCAAACACAGGGTTGTATAGTTACTTTTCATTATGATACAAGTATAGTTTCTCACCCAGTGCTGTATCATTAGTTTTCAATATGTTGCACATGTAGATTCTCAGACAGTGTTTTTTGTTAATTTTCAATTAGTTACACTTGTAGATTCTCACACCTTGTTGTATCCTTAATTTTCACTAAGTTACGCATGTAGATACTCAGACAGTGTTTTATCGTTAGTTCTCAAGAAGTAACGCTTATAGATTCTCACACAGTGTTGTATCATTAGTTTTCAAGAAGATATACATGTAGATTATCAGACAGTGTTGTGTCATTTATTTTCAAGTTGTTATGCATATAGATTCAAACACAGGTTTGTATCGTTAGTTTTCAATAAGGTACATGTGTATTTTCTCACACAGTGTTGTTTCGTTAATTTTCAATAAGTTACACTTGTGGATTCTCACATAGTTTTTTATCGTTATTTTTCAAGAAGTTACACATGTAGATTCTCAGACAGTGTTGATTACATTATTTTCAAGAAGTTACACATATAGATTCAAACACAGGCTTGTATGGTAACTTTTCAGTAAGATATACATGTAGTTTCTCACAGAGTTGTTGTATCATTAATTTTTAATAAGTTACACGTGTAGATTCTCAGACAGTGTTGTATCATTAGTTTTACAGAAGTTACTAATGTAGTTTCTCACACAGAGTTACTTCATTAGTATTCAAGAACTTATGCATTCAGTTTAGAACTAAGTTGTGTATCGTTAGACTTCAAGGAGTTACATATACAGATTCTCACACAGTGCTGTATCATTAGTTTTCAATAAAGTACATGTGTAGAATCTCAAACAGTGTTTTATCGTTAGTGTTCAATAAGGTAAACCTGTAGATTATCACACAGAGTTGTAGTGTTAGTTTTCAATAAGTGGCAAGTGTAGATTCTTATACTGTTGTATCGTTAGTTTTCAATAAGTTGCACATGTAAATTCTCACACAGCATTGTATCTTTAGTTTTCAATAAGTTACACATGTAGATTCTCACACAGCTTTTATTGCTAGTTTTTAATAAGGTACACCTGTGGAATCTCACACAGCTTTGTATCGTTATTTTTCAATAAGTTACACGTGTAAATTCTCACATAGTTTGTTTCGTTAGTTTGCAACAAGTTATGCATGTAGTTACTCACACAGTGTTGTATTGATGGTTTTCAAGAAATATCGCTTATATATTCTCACACAGATTTGTTTCGTTTATTTTCAATGTGTTACACATGTAGTTTCTCACACAAGTTTGTAAAACCAGTTATGAAGAAGTTAAATGTGTACATTCTCACACAGTGTTATATCGTTAGTTTTCCAAAAGTTACACATGTACTTTCTCACACAGTGTTGTATCATTTGTTTTAAATAAAGTACAGTAGTAGATTCTCACACAGTGTTGTATCGCTAGTTTTCAAGTAGTTAAGCTTATAGATACTCACACAGTATTGTCTCATTTGTTATCAATAATGTACACGTGTAGATTCTCACACGGGGTTGTATCGTTAGTTTTCAATAAGGTACACCTGTAGAATCTCACACATCATTGTATCGTTAATTTTCAATACGGTGCATGTGTAGAGTCTCACACAGCCTATTTATTATCATTATTTTTCAAGAAGTTACACTTGTAGATACTCAGAGAATGTTGAGTCCTAAGTATTCAAGAAGTTACTCATATAGATTCTCACAGAGTGTTGGACAATTAGTTTTCAAGCTGTTACACGTGTAGATTTTCATCCAGTATTGTATAATTAAATTTCAATATGCTTCAAGTGTAAATTCTCACTCTGTGTTGAATCGTTAGTTTTCAAATAAGTTACACATGTAGATTCTCACACAGTGTTGTATCAATAGTTTTCCAGAAGTTACTAATATAGTTTCTCAAAGAGTTATTTCGTTAGTTTTCAAGAAGTATGCATTCAGTTTAGAACCCCGAGTTGTATCGTTAGATTTCAAGAATTTACATAGATAGATTCTCACACTGTGTTCTATTGCTAGTTTTCAAGAACTTACATACATAGATTTACACACACTGTATTATCGTCAGTTTTCAAAAAGTTATGAACTCAGTGTTGTATCGTTACTTTCCAATAAGATACAGGTGTAGATTCTCAGACAGTGTTGTATTGTTAGTTTTCAGGTACTTAACATTTAGTTTCTCACACTGAGTTGTCTCCTTAGTATTCAAGTACTTACACATTTAGTTTCTCACACAGTATTGTATCGTTTGTTTTCAATACAATGCCAGTGTAGATTTTAAGACAGTTGTTAGTTTTCAAGGAATTACCCTTGTAGAGTATCAAGACAGTGTTGTATTCTTAGTATTCTAGAAGTAACGCTTATAGATATTCACACAGCGTTGTACTCTTAGTTTTCAAAACGTTACACGTGAAGATTCTCACATAGTATTGTATCCTTAATTTTCAAAAAGTTACAAGTTTAGATTCCCAAACAGTGTTGTGTCCTTTATTTTCAAGAAGTTATGCATGTAGATTCAAACACAGTGTTGTACTGTTTCTTTTCAAGAAGATACATTTGTAGATTCTCAGACTGTGTTGTATAGGTAGTTTTCAATAAATTACACTTGTAGATTCTCAGACAGTGTTGTATTGTTAATTTGCTAGAAGTTACTAATATAGTTTCTCACACAGTGTTATTTCCTTAGTTTTCAAGCAGTCATGCATTAAGTTTAGAACTCAGGGTTGTATCGTTAGATTTCAGATAGTTACCTAGATACAAATTTGCTCACAGATTCTCACACAGTATTGCATTGTTAGTTTTCAATAAGTTACATGTGTAGATTCTCAAACAGTGTTGTATAGTTAGTTTTCAAGTAATTACACATATAGTTTTGTCACACAGAGTTGTATCGATAGTTTCCAAGAAGTTACAGGTAGATTATCACACAGGGTTGTGCCGTTAGTTTTCAATAAGTTACACCTGTAGATCCTCATACAGCTTTGTATTGTTTGTTTTCAGTAAGGTAAATATGTAAAATCTCACACAGCGTTTTAATGTCAGGTTTCAATAAGTTACACCTGTAGATTCTCAAACATCGTTGTATCATTAGTTTTCAATAAGGTACACGTGTAGAAACCCACACAGTGTTGTATCCCTAGTTTTCAAATAGTTATACTATTAGATTCTCACACAGTATTGTATCATAAATTTTCAATAACTTACACGTGTAGATTCTCACAGTGTTCTATCGTTAGTTTTCAAGAAATTACACATGTAGATTCTCACACAGTGTTGTATCAATACTTTCCAAGAAGTTACACAGGTAGAATCTTAAACTGTGTTGTATCATTAGTTTTCAATAAGATACACGTGTAAATACTTACACAGTTGTGTATATTTAGCTTTCAATATGTTACACCTGTAGATTCTCATACAGATTTGTGTCATTAGTTTTCAATAAGGTACACGTGTAGACTCTCACACAGGGTTGTATGTTTCGTTTTCAAGAAGCTACTCCTGAAGTTTCTCACACAGTGTGGTATCGAAATTTTCCAATAATTT
Source organism: Mesocricetus auratus (assembly GCF_017639785.1). Classification (NCBI taxonomy): domain Eukaryota; kingdom Metazoa; phylum Chordata; class Mammalia; order Rodentia; family Cricetidae; genus Mesocricetus; species Mesocricetus auratus. Next base: position 17,419 of record NW_024430127.1, read on the forward strand.
GCACAGGTAGATTCTCATACTGTAGTGTATCGTTATTTTCAATAAGTTACAAGTGTAGATTCTCACGCAGCATCGAATCGTTAGGTTTCAATAAGATAATCTGTAGATTCTTACACAGATTTGTATCGTTTGTTTTCAATATGGTACACGTGTAGATTCTCACACAGCGTCGTATCGTTAGTTTTCAATAAGTTACTAGTGAAGATTATCACACAGCATTGTAGCGTTAGTTTTCAATAAGTTACACATGTAGATTCTGACACAGTGTTGGATAGTTATTTTTCAATATGTAGCACGTGTAGATTCTCACACAGTATTGTATCGTTAGTTTTCAAGAAATTTCGAATGTAGTTTCTCACACAGTGTTGTATCGATAGTTTCCAAGAAGTTACACATGTAGATTCTCACACTGGGATCTATCCACAGTCTCCAAGAAGTTACACGTGGAGATTCTCACACTGTGTTGTATATTTAGTTTTCAATAAGTTACACCTGTAGATTGTCACACAGCTAGTTTCTTATAAGGTACATTTGTAGAATCTCACACAGCGTTGAATCTTTAGTTTTCGATAAGGTACACGTGTAGATTATACTGCAGCTTTTATTTCTAGTTTTCAATAAGGTACATGTGTAGAACTTCACACATCATTGTATCATTAATTTTCAATAGGTTACACGTGTAGAACCTCACACATCGTTGTATCATTAGTTTTCAATAAGGTACACGTGTAGAATCTAACACAGTGTTGAATCGTTAGTTTTCAATATGTTACACATGTAGATTATCCCACAGCGTTCTAGCATTAGGTTTCAATAAGGAACAGGTGTAGAATCTCACATATTGTGGTATTGTTAATTTTCAGTAAGGTACACGAATAGATTATCACAGCATTGTATTGTTAGTTTTGGATAAGGTGTACTTGTTGAATCTCCCACAGCGTTGTATGGTTAGTTTTAAATAAGGTACACCTGTAGATTATCAAACAGCATTGTAGCCTTAGTTTCAATTAGTTGCAGATGTAGAATCTGACACACTGTTGTATAGTTTTCAATAAGTTACAAGTATAGATTCTCAAACAGTATTTTATCTTTATTTTTCAATAAGTTACACCTGTAGATTCTCACACAGCATTGTGTCGTTAGTTTTCAATAAGGTACATGTGTATAATCTCACACACTGTTGTATCCTTAGTTTTCAATAAGTTGTACGTGTAGATTCTCACACAGCATTGTATCATTTGTTTTCAATAAGTGACCTCCTACCCCAAACCTAACCCAAATCCTAACCCTAACCCTAACCCTAAACCTAACACTAACCCTAACCCTAAACCTAACCCTATCACTAACCTTACCCTATCCCTAAACCTTACCCTATCCCTAAACCTAACTCAAACCCTAATCCTAACTCTAAACCTAAGCCTAACCCTAACCCTAACACTACCCCTAACTCTTACATTAACCTAGCCCTAAACATATCCCTAACCCTAATGCAAACGATAACCCTAACCTAAACCTAAACCTAACCCTAACCCTAGCATTAACCCTAACCCTAACTCTAATGATAACCTGAAACGTAACCATAACCCTAAACCTATCCCTAATCCTAAAACTAACCTTAACCCTAACCTCAAACCCCTAACCCTAGCCCTAACCCAAACACTAATTTTAAACCTATCCCTATACCTAACCCTAATCCTAAAGCAAACCCTAATCCTAACCCTAACTTTAAGCCTAACCCTAACCCTAAACCTAAAGTTAAGCCTAAACCTAACCCTAACCCTAACGCCTAACACATCCTGAGCCTTAACCTGAACAATAACCATATCCCTAAACTTACCTAAACCTATTCCTACTTCTAAACCTAATCCTCAACCTAAACCTAACCCTAACCCTAGCCCTGTCTTAACCCTAACACTAACCTATAAACCTAACCCTATCCCTCACCTAAACTTAACCCTAACCTTAACCTTAACCCTAACCCTCACGTTAACTCTAACCCTAAGCCTAACACTAACTGTATCCCTAAACCTAACTCAAATCTTAAATTTAACTCAAAACCTAATCCTAACCTTAACCATTAGCCTAACCCTAACCCTAATGCTACCCATACCCCTAACTGTAACCTTAACCTAATCATAACCCTAACTCTAAAGCTAACAATAATACTAAAGCTAACCCTAGCCCTAACCCCTAACCCTAACCCTAAACTCTAACCCAAACTGAACCTTTACCATAACCCTACCCTAGTCCTACCCTAAACCAAACCCTATCCCTAACCCTAACCCTACCCTAACCCTATCCCCAAACCTAACAATAATCCTAAACCTAACCCTAACCCTAACCCTAATCTTAAGCCTAAACTTAACACTAACCATAAACCCTAACCGGAATTCAAACCCTAATCCTAACCAACCCTACCCATATCTCTAAACCTAAACCTACCATAACCCTATCCCTAACCCTAACTACCTAACCTCCTAACCTCCTAACCCTAACCCTAACCTCTTACTCTAACCATAACCTAAACCTAACCCTATACCTAATCCTATCCCTAACCCAAAACCTAGCCCTAAAAATAACTCTAACCCTAACTCTAATCCTAACTCTAACCCTAAGCATGACCCTAAGCCTAATTCTAACCCCTAACCCTAACACTAACCCTCTAACCCTAACCCTAACACTAATTCAAATGCTAACCCTAAATTCTAAACCTAACCCTAACCCTACCCTAATTATTGGGTAGATTCTTAAACTGTATTGTGTCCTGAGTTTTCAATAAGATACTTGGTTAGAATCTCACACAGCACTGTATCGATAGTTTTCAAGAAGTTTGGCCTGTAGTTATCTCACAGTGTTGTATCATTAGTTTTCAAGTACTTACACTTATAGATTCTCACACAGTGTTGTATCGTTAATTTTCAAAAAGGTAGCCGTGTAGTTTCTCACATAGTGTTGTATCATTAGTTTTCAAGAAGTTACACTTACAGATTCTAATACAGTATTGTATCCTTAGTTTTCAATAAGTTACACCTGTAGATTCTCACAGTGTTGTGTCCTTAGTTTTCCTACCCTAACCTTAACCCTAACCCTAAACCTATCTCAAACCCTAACCCTAACTCTACCCTAACGAAACTATAACCCTAACCTAAACCAAAGCATAACCCTAACCTTAATGATAATGATAACCCTAACCTAAACCTATCCTTAACCCTAACCCTAAACCTAACTCTACCCTAAGCCTAACCCTAACCCTAACAATAACTCTAACCCTAACTTTAACCCTATCCTAACCCTAAACATATCCCTAAACCTAAACATAATCCTAACATTAACTCTAATCCTAACCTCTAAACCCTAACCCTATCCCTAAACCTAACCCTAATCCTAACCCTAACCCTAAACCTAACACTATTTTTAAGCCTAACCCTAACCCTAAACCTAACCCTAACCTTACACCTAACCCTGAAACTAATTCAAACCCTAACCCCAACTCTAAACCTAAGCCTAACCCTAAACAAAACCCTAACACTAATGCTAATGATAACCATAACCTAAACCTAACCCTAACCTTACACCTAACCCTGAAACTAATTCAAACCCTAACCCCAACTCTAACCCTAAGCCTAACCCTAAACTAACGTTAAACCTAACCCTAACAATAACCCTAACCTAACCCTAAACATAACCCTAACCCTAATACTAACGATAACACTAACCTAAACCTAACCCTAAACATAAACTTAACGTAACCATAACAGTAACACTAACCCTAATACTAACCCTAACCCTAACCCTAAACCTTTCCTTAACCTAACCTAACTGTTAGTTTTCAATAAGTTACACCTGTAGATCCTCATACAGCTTTGTATTGTTTGTTTTCAGTACGGTAAACATGTAAAATCTCATACAGCGTTGTAATGTCAGTTTTCAATAAGTTACACCTGTAGATTCTCAAACATCGTTGTATCGTTAGTTTTCAATAAGGTACACGTGTAGAAACTCACACAGTGTTGTATTGTTTGTTTTCAATGTGTTAACCGTGTAGATTATCACACAGCGTTGTAGCATTGGTTTTTAATAAGGTACACGTGTAGAATCTCACACAGTGTTGTATCATTAGTTTTCAAGAAATTATACATTTAGATTCTCACACAGTGTTGTGTGGATACTTTCCAAGAAGTTACACGGGTAGAATCTTAAACTGTGTTGTATTGTTAATTTTCAATAAGATACACGTGTAAATACTTACACAGTGGTGTATCTTTAGTTTTCAATAAGTTACACCTGTAGATTCTCACACAGATTTGTGTCATTAGTTTTCAATAAGGTACATGTGTAGAATCTCACACAGGGTTGTATCCTTCGTTTACAAGAAGCTATGCATGAAGTTTCTCACACAGTGTGGTATCGCTAGTTTTCAAGTTGTTACACTTATAGATTCTCACACACTTTTGTATCGTTAGTTTTCAAGAAATTATGCATGTAGTTTCTCACCCAGTGTTGTATCAAAATTTTCCAAGAATTTACAGAGGTAGATTCTCATACTGTTTTGTATCATTACTTTTCAATAAGTTACAAGTGTAGATTGTCACACAGCATCGAATCATCAGTTTTGAATAAGATAACCTGTAGATTCTTACAGAGTTTTGTATGGTTTGCTTTCAATATGGTACACGTGTAGAATCTCACATAGAGATGTATTGTTAGTTTTCAATAGGTTACACCTGTAGATTCTCAAACAGCTTTGTATCATTAGTTTTCAGTGAGTTACCTGTATAGATTATCACATAGCATTGTAGCGTTAGTTTACAATAAGTTACATGTGTAGAATCACACACAGTGTTGTGTCACTAGTATTCAATAATTTACACGTGTAGATTCTCAAGCAGTGTTGGATCATTACTTTTCAATAAGTTGCACGTGTAGAATCTCACACAGTATTGTATCCTTATTTTTCAAGTAGTTATACATGTAAGTTCTCACAGTGTTGTATCAATAGTTTCAAGGAAGGTACACGTGTAGTTTCTCACACAGTATTGTAACGGCAGTTTTAAAGAAGTTCTGCTTTTTGGTTCTCACAGAGTATTGTATTGTTAGTTTTCAAGAAATTAAGCATGTAGTTTTTCACACAGTGTTGTATTGATAGTTACCAATAAGGTACAAGTGTAGATTCTCACACTGTGTTGTATCTTTAGTTTTCATTAGCTAACACGTGTACAAACTTATTCATTGTTTTATCTTTAGTTTTCAATAAGTTACACCTGTGGATTCACACACAGCATTGTATCATTAGTTTTCAATAGGTTGCACGTGTAGATTTTCACACAGTATTGTATCGTTATTTTTCAAGAAATTCTGAATGTAGTTTCTCACACAGTGTTGTATCAATAGTTTCCAAGAAGTTACACGTGTACATTATCACACTGTGTTCTATTGAAAGTCTCCAAGAAGTTACACATGGAGATTCTGACACTGTGTTGTATATTAATTTTCAATAAGTTACATGTGTAGAAAGTTACACAGTGTTGTATCTTTCGTTTTCAATAAGTTACACATGTAGATTGTCACACAGCTTTTATTGTTAGTTTCCTATAAGGTAGAGGTGTTGAATCTCACACAGCATTGTATCGATAATTTAATTAAGGTAAAAGGGTAGAATGTCACTCATCGCTGTATCTTTAATTTTCAGTAAGGTACATGTGTAGAATCTCACAAAGCATTTAATCTTTGGTTTTCAATAACTTACACGTGTAGATTATCACACTGTTTTTATTTCTACCTTTCAATAAGGTCCATGTGTAGAATCTCAAACATCATTGTATCATTAGTTTTCAATGAGGTACACGTGTGGAATCTAACACAGAGTTGCATCATTAGTTTTCAATATGTTACACATGTAGATTATCCCACAGCGTTGTAGCGTTAGTTTTCAATAAGGAACAGGTGTAGAATCTCACACATTGTGGTATCGTTAATTTTCAATAAGGTACATAAATAGATTATCCCACAGCTTTGTATTGTTAGTTTTAAATAAGGTACACCTGTAGATTATCAAACTCGTTGTAGCCTTAGTTTCAATTATTTGCAGGGGTAGAATCTGACACACTGTTGTATTGTTAGTTTTCAGTAAGTTACAAGTACAGATTCTCAAACAGCATTGAATCTTTAGTTTTCAATAAGTTACACCTGTAGATTCTCACACAGCGTTGTATCATTTGTTTTCAATAAGTGACATCCTACCACTAACCTAACCCAAAACCTAACCCTAACCCTAACCCTAAACCCAAACCTAAGCCTAAACCTAAAACCAACCCTAGCTCTAACCCTAACCCTAACACTAAACCTAACACTAACCCTAAAACTAACACTAACCCTAACCCTAACACTACCCTTACCTTATCCCTAAACCTAACCCTATCCCTAAACCTAACTCAAACCCTAATCCTAACTCTAAACCTAAGCCTAGCCCTAACCCTAAGAGTAACCTTAACTCTTACCTTAACCTAACCCTAAACATAACCCTAACCCTAGTGCTAATGATAACCCTAACATAAACCTAACACTAACCCTAATCCTAACATTAACCCTAACCCTAACAAAAACGACAACCATAAACCTAACCATAACACTAAACCTATCCCTAATCCTAAAACAAAACCTAACCCTAACCTCAAACCCCTAACCCTAGCCCTAACCCTAACCCTAACTTTAAGCCTAAACCTAACACTAACCCTAACCCCTGAAACATCCTGAACCTAACCATAACCATATCTGTATCCCTAACCATACCTAAAACTATTCCTAATTCTAAGCCTAATACTAAACCTAACCCTAACACTAGCCCTAACTTAACCCTAAAACTAACCTATAAACCTAACCCTATCCCTAACCTAAACTTAACCAGAACCCTAACCTTAACCCTAACCCTAACACTGATCCTAACCCTAACGCTAACTGTAACCCTAAACCTAACTTTAATCTTAAATTTAATTCAAAACCTAACCCTAATCCTAAACATTAGCCTAACCCTACCCTACTCCTAACTGTAACTTAACCTAATCAAAACTCTATTTCTAAAGCTAACAAAAATAGTAAGCTAACCCTAGCCCTAACCCATAACCATAACCCTAACCTCTAACCCTAAACTGAACCCGAACCCTATCCCTACCCTAATCCTACCCTAAACCAAACCCTAGCCCTAACCATAACCCTATCCCTAATTCTAACCCTACACTAACCCTATCCCCAAACCTAACACTAATCCTAAACCTAACCCTAACCCTAATCTTAAGACTAAACTTAACTGTAACCGTAAACCCTAACCTGAATTCAAACCCTAATCCTAACCAACCCTACCCTATCCCTAAACCTAAACCTACCATAACCCTATCCCTAACCCTAACCCTAATCCTAACCATAACCCTAACCAGAACCCTAACCCTAACTCTTACTCTAACCCTAACCTAATCCTATCCCTAACCCTGAACCTAACCCTAAAAGTAACTCTAATCCTAACCCTAATCCTAACTCTAAACCTAAGCATGACCCTAAACCTAATTCTAACCCCTAACCCTAACCCTAATCCTCTAACCCTAATCCTAACACTAACACAAACGCTAACCCTAAATCCTAACCTCAACCCTAGCCCTAACCTTATACCTAACCCTAACCCTACCCTAACTCTATCCCTAAACCTAACCCTAATACTAACCCTAACCTTAAATCAAACCCTAACCATAACACTAACCCTAGCCATAACCCTTACATAATACTAACCCTAACCATCTAACCCTAAACATAACCCTAACAATAATCCTCACCATCAGGTTTCAAGTGGTTACAAATGTTATTTTGAAAATATTTTTGTATCGATAATTTTCAATACATTAGGCATATAGATTCTCACACAGTGTTGTACCGTTACTTTTCAAGGAGTTACACATAAAGATTCTCATAGAGTGTTATATAGTTAGTTTGAAGAAGTTATGCATGTAGATTCTCAAACATTGTTGTATCGTTAGTTTTCAAGATGTTACATATGTAGATTCTCAGACAGTATTGTATACTTAGTTTTTAATAACTCACACCATACCCATAACTCAAAACCTAACCCTAACCCTAACCTTAACCCTAACCCTAACACTACCCTTACCCTATACCTAAACCTAACCCTAACCCTAAACCTAACTCAAAGCCTAACCATAATCCTAACCTTAACTCTAACAATAAAGCTAACACTAATCCCTAACCTTAGCCCTAACCCTAACCGAAACACTAACCCTAAACCTACACTAACACTATTCCCGAAACCCTAACCTTAGCCTTAAACCATACCTAATAGTAACCCTAACAATCTAACCCTAACCATAACACTAACAATAACCCTCACCGTTAGGTTTCAACTAGTTACACATGGAATTTTGAACATATTTTTGTATCGTTAGTTTTCAATACGTTAGGCATATATTTTCTCACACAGTGTGGTATCATTACTTTTCAAGGAGTTACACATGAAGCTTCTCATAGAGTGTTATATAGTTAGTTTTCAAGAAGTTACGCATGTAGATTCCCAAACAGTGTTGTATCATTAGTTTTCAAGAAGTTACTCATGTAATTTCTCACACAGAATTGTATTGCTGGTTTTCAAGTAGTTATGCTTATAGATTTTCACACAGTATTGTATCATTAGTTTTCAATAAGTTACACCTGTAGTTTCTCACACAGTGTTGTATCCATAGTTTTCAATAAGGTACAAGGATAGAATACCTCACACAGCGTTGTATCATTAGTTTTAGATGTTATGCAAGTAGTTCCTCACACAGTGTTTTATTGATGATTTTCAAGAAGTATCACTTATAGATTCCCACACAGTGTTATTTTTCTAGTTTTCAATAAGTTACACATGTAGTTTCTCACACAAGTTTGTAACGCTAGTTTTGAGGAAGTATCGCTTATAGATTCTCACACAGTGTTATATCGTTAGTTTTCCATAAGTTACACCTGTAGTTTCTCACACAGTGTAGTATTGATGATTTTCACGATGTATCGCTTAAGATTCACATAGAATGTTGTGTCTTCACTTAGTCATTATATATATATATATATATATATATATATGTAGTTTCTCACACAGTGTTGTATTGATAGTTTCCAGGAAGTTTATCATGTAGAATCTCACACAGCATTGTATCCTTAGTTTTGAATAACTTACACGTGTAGAATCGTAGACAGTGTTGTGTCATTAGTTTTCAATAATTTACACGTGTAGGTTCTGACAAAGTGTTGGGTCATTATTTGTTAATAAGTTGCAAGTGTAGAATCTCACACAGCGTTGTATCCTTAGTTTTCAAGAAGTTACTCATGTAATTTCTCACACAGTGTTGTATTGTTAGTTTTCAATGAGGTACACGTGTAGAATTGCACAGAGCATTCTATAGTTAGTTTTCAAGAAGATATGCATGTAGTTTCTCAAACAGTGTTGTATCTCTAGTTTTCAAGTAGTTACATTTATAGATTCTCACACAGTTTTGTGTCATTAGTTTGCAAGAATTTACATATGTGGTTTCTCACACAGTGTTGTGTCGATATTTTCCAAGAAGTAACACATGTAGATTCTCAAACTGTGTTGTATCTTTAGTTTTCAATAAGGTACACGGGTAGATGCTCATTCAGTGTTGTATCGTTAGTTTTCAATAAGTTACACCTGTAGAATCTCAAACAGCTTTGTATGGTTTGTTTTCAATAAGGTACACGTGTAGAATCTAACACAGGGTTGTATTGTTAGTTTTCAATAAGGTACAAGTGTAGGATCTCACACACCTTGAGTCTTTAGATTTCAATAACATACATGTGTAGATTTTCACACAGGGTTTTATCGTTAATTTTAAGGAATTACCTATGTAGTTTTACACAGTGCTGTGTCGATAATTTGGAAAAAGTTATTGGGTAGATTCTTAAACTGTGTTGGGTCCTTAGTTTTCAATAAGGTACTTGGTTAGAATCTCACACAGCATTGTATCGTTAGTTTTCAAGAAGTTAGGCCTGTAGTTTCTCTTACAGTTTTGTATCGTTAGTTTTCAAGTACTTACACTTATAGATTGTCACACAGTGTTGTATCATTAGTTACCAAGAAGGAACACCTGTAGATTCTCACACAGAGTTTTATCGTTAATTTTCAAAAAGATAGATGTGTAGTTTCTCACATAGTGTTGTATTGTTAGTTTTCAAGATGTTATGCTTACAGATTCTAATAAAGTATTGTATCGTTAGTTTTCAATAAGCTACACGTGTAGATTCTCACACAGTGTTGTATCACTACTTTTCAAGTAGGAACATTTGTAGATTCACACACAGTTTTGTGTCATTAGTTTTCAAGAATTTACACATGTACTTTCTCACACAGTGTTGTGTCGATATTTACCAAGAAGTTACACTGGTAGATTCTCAAACTCTGTTGTATCCTTTATTTCCAGTAAGGTACACGTGTAGTTTCTCATTTAGCATTGTATATTTAGTTTTCAATTAGGTACACATGTAGAATCTCACACAGTGTTGTATCGTTAGTTTTCAATAAGTTACACGTGTAGATTGCCACACAGCATTTTAGAGTTAGTTTTTGATAGGTTAAATGTGTAGAATCGCCAACAGTTTCGTGCCATTAGTTTTCAATAATTTACACGTGTAGATTCTCACACAGTGATATATCTTTAGTTTTCTATAAGTTACACCTGTAGATTCTCACACAGCGTTTTGTCGTTAGGTTTCCTACCCTAACCTTAACCCTAACCCTAAAACTATCTCAAACCCTAACCCTAACTCTACCCTAACCCTATCCCTAACCCTAACTGTAACCCTAACCTAACCCAAAACATAACCCTAACCCTAATGCTAATGATAATCCTAACCTAAACCTATCCTTAACCCTAAACTTAACCTTAACCCTAAACCTAACTCTATCCTAAGCCTAACCCTAACCCTAACACTAACTCTAACCCTAACTGTAACCCTAAACTTATCCTAAACATAATCCTAAACCTAAAGCTAAGGATAACCCTAACCTAAACCTGACCCTAAACCTAACCTTAACCCTAAACCTAACGCTAACCCTAACCATAATCCTAACACTTACCCTAACCCTAAACATATCCCTAAACCTAACCATAATCCTAACACTAACCCTAACCTCTAAACTCTAACCCTAACCCTAAACCTATCCCTAAACCTAACCCTAATCCTAACCCTAACCCTAAATCTAACATTTTCTTTAAGCCTAACCCTAACCCTAAACCTAACCTTAAGCCTAAACCTAATCTTAACCGTAACCTTAATTCTAACCCTAAGCCTAACTCAAACCCTAATGCTAAATCTAACCCTAAACAAAACCCTAACACTAATGCTAATAATAACCCTAACCTAAACATAAACCTAAACCTAACCTTACCCCTAACCTTAAACTAATTCAAACCCTAACTCTAACCCTAAGCCTAACCCTAACACTAACGCTAAAACTAACCCTAACAGTAACCCCAACCTAGCCCTAAACATAATCCTAACCCTAATACTAATGATAACCCTAACCTAAACCTAACCCTAAACATAACCTTAACCTTAACCATAACGCTAACCTTAACCCTAATACTAACTCTAAACCTTTCCTTAAACCTATCCCTAATCCTAATATTAATTCTAACCCTAACCTCTGATCCCTAACCCTATCACTAACCCTAACCCTAATCCTATCCCCTAACACTAACATTAACTTTAAGCCTAACACTAACCCTAAACCTACCCTTAAGCCTAAACCTAACCCCTAACCCAAACCCTAACCATAAACCTATCACTCACCGTAACCACACAGAAACCCTATTTCTAATCCTAACCCTAATCCTAAGCCTAAACCTAACCCTAAACCTAGCTCTAACTTTAACCTTAACACTAACTTCTAAATCTAACCCTATCCCTAATTCTAACACTAACCCTAACCTAAACCTAATCCTAACCATAGCCTTAAACAAAACCCTAATGCTAACCCTAACCCTAAATCAAACTCTAACTCTAGCCCTTACCCTAACTCTAACCCTAATACTACCCTAAACCAATTCCTAAACCTAACCTTAATCCTAAACCTAAGTCAAACCCTAACCTAACCATAGCCCTTTGCCTAACTCTAACACTAAAGCTAACCCTAACTGTAACCTTAACCTAATCTTAACCCTAACCCTAACGCTAACAATAAATTTAACCCTAGCCCTAACCCTAACCTCTAACGCTGACCCAAATTCTCTCCCTAACCCTAACCCAATGACTAACCCTAACCCTACACTAACCCATTTCCCAAACCTAAGCCTAATCCTACCAAAACCCTACCCTAACTCTAAGCTTAAGCCTAACCCTAACCCTAAACTTACGCCTAAACCTAACCCTAGCCGTAATGCCTAACCCGATTTCAAACCCTAATCCTAACCAACCCTAAACAAAACCCAAAACCTAACCCTACCATAACCCTATCCCTCATCATAACCTAATCCTAGCCATAGCCCTAAACCTAACACTAACACTAAACTTAAACCTAACCCTAACCTCTAACCCGAACCATAACCCTAACCCTTACTCTAACCCTACCCTAACACTTACAATCTAACCCTAACCCTAAACTATACCCTATCACTAAACCTAACCCTAATCCTAAACATAACACTAACCCTAGCCCTAATCCTATCCCTAACCCTAACCCTAACCCTAACCCTAAAAATAACCCTAACCCTAACCCTAACACTCACTCTAACGCTAAACCTAAACCCTAACCCTAAACTTAGCCATAACACTTACATAATAGCAACCCTAACCTTCTAACCCT
>NW_024430128.1:0-830 GCF_017639785.1 Mesocricetus auratus
ATCACAATTATACACTGTGACATCACTGAAATATATTATGACCTCACAATTATACACTGACATCACTATAGTGCACTATGAAAACAATTATACACTGTGACATCGCTTTACTTCAATATGACATCATAGTTATACAATGTGATATCACTATGCTGCAGTATGACATCACAAATATACATTGTGACATGAATTTAATGCACTGTGACATAAGAATTATACACTCTAATACCATAATACTGCAATATGAACACAATTATACACAGTGACATCACTCTTCTGCACTATGACAGCACAATTATACACAGTAAATCACTATACTTCACTAAGTCATCACAATTATACACTATAGTACATTATTATATAATGTGACATCAGTATGCTGCACTATGACATCACAATTATACATTGTGACATCACTATAGTGCACCGTGAGATCAAAATTATACACTGTTATATCAATATGTTGCACAATGACATCACAATTATACATTGTGACAACACAATGATGCACTGTGACATCACAGTTATACACTGTGACATCAGTATGCTGCACTATGTTATCACAATTATAAATTGTGACATCATTATAGTGCACTAAGTCATCACAATTATACACTGTGATATCACTATGCTGCACTATGATATCACAATTATATAGTGTGACAACACTATAATGCACTGTGACATCACAGTTATACACTGTGACATCAGTATTCTGCACTATGATCTCACAATTATACACTCTGATATCACTGTATAGTCCTGTGAAAGGAAGTGAAAGGAAAAGGGGCTTCCTTTTTCTCCGGGAAGTCAGCCAAGCTTCTAACTCC
>NW_024430129.1:0-60236 GCF_017639785.1 Mesocricetus auratus
TATGTAGATAGAATCTCACACAGTGCTGTATCGTTACTTGTCAAGAAGTTACGCACATAGATACTCACATAGTGTTGTATCGTTTGTTTTTAAGAAGTTACACATGTAGAGTCTCTCACAGTGTTTTACAGGTGGAGATTCTCACAATTTGTTGTATCATTAGTTTTCAAGATCTTATGCAAATAGTTTCTCACTAAGTGTTGTATCGTTAATTTTCAATAAGTTCCACGTGTGGATTTTCACACAGAGCTGTATTGTTAGTTTACAATATGTTACGAATATAGAGTCTCACATAATGTTGTATCGTTTGTTTTCAAGATGTTACTCACGTAGATTCCCACAAAGTGTTGTTTCCTTTGTTTTCAATAATTTACACGTATAGACGTGCAGGCAGATTTGTATCGTATGTTTTGAAGAAATTATACATGTAGTTTCTCACACTGTGTTGTGTCATTAATTTTCAAGAAGTTACACATGTAGTTTCTCACACAGTGCTGCATCGTTAGTTTTCAATAAGTTACATGTGTAGATTCTTACACAGTGTTTTATCGTTAGTTTTCAAGAAGTTCCATGTGTAGTTTCTCAGACAGTGTTGTGTCCTTTATTTTCAAGAAGTTAGGCATACAGATTCAAAGACAGGATTGTATCGTTACTTTTCAATAAAATATACGTGTAGTTTCTCACACCGTGTTGTATCATTAATTTTCAATAAGTTATACGTGTAGATTCTCAGACAGTGTAGTTAAGTTAAATTTCAATTAGACACATGTGTAGTTACTCACACAGTGTTGTATCTATAATTTTCAATGTTACACGTATAGATTCTCACACAGTGCTGTATCATTAGTTTTCAAAAGTTCCACGTGTGGATTCTCACAACGTGTTGTACTGTTAGATTTTAAGAAATTATGCATTCAGTTTAGATCTCAGTGTTGTATCGTTATTTTCAAGAAGTTAAGTTTATACTCACATAGTGCTGTATCGTTAGTTTTCAATAAGTTACGAATATAGGTTCTCACACAATGTTGTATCGTTTGTTTTCAAGAAGTTATTCACGTAGTTTCCCACAAAGTGATGTTTTCTTTATTTTCAATAAGTTATGCACATAGATGTGCAGACAGCTTTGTATCATTTGTATTTCAGAATTTAGGAATGTAGTTTCAAACACTGTTTTGTATTGTTAGTTTTCAAGAAGTAAATAAACACAGGTAGATAAAATAGGAAGTGAAAGGAAAAGGAGCCTCCCTTTTCTCTTGGAAGCCAGCCACACTTCTAACTCCTAGCTTGCGCGACTCTGTCTCTGGTAAATACATACATGGTTTCCCTTATAGCATTGAATATCATAATTATCTGGTGGCAACTGTGTAGATTGTCAGCCCACACCTCTGTGGCCTGTGGCCGCTCCACTTATAATCCTGAGGTGAGTGTTAATCGGCATTCCAGCTGCCTGGCCTCTCCCTGCAGCCTCAGATACATTATGCATGCTTGCTCCCATATCTCCTGAATTCCATTTAAAACCTATCCCTCTGAAAACATGGCCATTTCATCTGCAAGAGTGGGACCACTCTATCTCAGCTGACCTTGTCTGCCTCAAGGCTTCTGCTTCCGTTCTGGATCCTGCGAAGGGCCAACTCCAAAGCTGCAAATGGCTGCCATGTGACCTGTTCCCCAACACTGCCACAAAAGGCCTTCATGAGACCTGCTCCCCACTACAGCACCATGGCCATATGCTGCCCACGGCCATCTGCTGCCACACCCCCTGCCTACTGCCCGATTCCCTTGTATAAGGAGACCTCATCAAAGGAAAGAGAAGTGTTCTGTTTGTGTTTACAAGAAAAATTAGTTCTGAACAGTGAAAAGATACTAGGTATAAGGATACCTAAAGAAGAAAGGATAGCTACCCAGAGGACCACCAAACAATAATACAACGTGTTATCAATGTCTAAATCTCTATATTTTGTTATTGTAATTTCTATTTTCTTTGCTTCTTAATATGCCTGAGTCCCAATTCATCTAATTAATGCTGGCTTTAGAGTTGGACTCACTCTACTGTTTAAACGCAAGCATATTGTTAAAATGCAATTCAGACTTTCTGTATTATATCAATACAGAAAAATACAGATATAATACAGAAAAAAACAAAAATAGGGACTTTCATCTCTGTATACTTGATTCTTTGTCTAAAACTCTAATCTCCTTCATGTGTATTATCTTCCTTGGGGTCGCCAGTATTCATACACAGAAAAGTTAAAAATTTCTGTGCTAACATTAATATTTCAGTTTTCCAGAGATAAAGGGATTTCTTGACAGAAATCTTCAACTGCTTAAGAAACAGAATGTGGATTCACTTCCCCAACTCCTCCTGATTCGACTGGATACATGAAAACTGCCCCACATCATCGACCCCACCTGACAAGCACCATCCTGAAACCAGCTTGGAACCACATCACTCGACACATCTTCAGACCAAGGAACTGATACAGTGCATCTTCTACAATCTGATCAGAGCTTCAGACAAGAGCTTGAATCAAAATTAGAACTCTAATCCAGAACTTCAGGCACACCTCTCCTGCCAAAAAGAGGCTAATTGACCTACGTAAGACTCTTGTTACACTAACAATTTCATGCCATGATGTCCCCATGATTGTCATTGTCAAATTTCCGCAGGAAGTAAATATGAGAATTCCAAGTCCCTACTCCATATTATGGATATTAGAGGATAGTTTACAACTGTTAGTGTTAATTTGCAATTATTTTAGTGTTGGGATTGGAAGGAGGTGTTCAGAGTTTGGCATCCATTTCAGATAAGTATCGAACTTAGGTGGAATGGATATGATTAGCTTAGGATAAGTAGATTATAACTTAATTATATCTATGTATATATGTTGTATATGTTTGAGTTTGTATCAAATTTAAATCTTTTTACACTAAAAGGGGAATTGTTGGAGTAAATCCACAAAGCTATCCGCCCATGAGGGCAGAGGAAAAGAGCCTCCTTTTCTCTTGGAAGCCAGTCACGCTTCTAACTCCTAGCTTGTGCTACACTCTCTCTGATAAATAAATACATTTTTCTCCTTATAGCATTTTATACCTTCATTAATGCTGTATCATTAGCTTTCAAGAAGTTACTCACATACTCACAGAGTGTTATATCGTTTCATTTTAAGAAGATGCACATGTAGATTCTCTCACAGTGTGGTATCGATAGTTTTCAAAATGTTATGCAAGTAGTTTCTCGAACAGTTTTGTGTCGTTAATTTTTATAAGTTACACGTGGAGATTCTTACACTGTGTCGTATCGTTAGTTTTCAAGAATTTAAGTATATATATACTCACTCAGTGTTGTATCGTTAGTTTTCGAGAAGTTACACGTGTCGATTCTCACACAGTGTTGTATCATTAAATTTCAAGAAGTTATGAATATGGATTCGCACACAGTGCTGTATCGTTAGTTTTCAGTAAGTTACACATGTAGTTTCTCGCAGAGTGTTGTACAATCAGTTTTCAAGAAGTTACACATGTAGTTTCTCATACAGTGTGTATTTTCAAGAATTTACTCATATAGATAAAAACACAGTGTTGTATCATTAGTTTTCCAATAGACACACGTGTAGTTTCTCACAGTGTGTTGTATCGTTAGTTTTCTATAAGTTACACCTGTAGATTCTCAGTGTTGTTTCGTTAATTTTCAATTAGTAACATGTGTAGATTCTCAGACAGTGTTGAGTCTTTTATTTTCAAGAAGTTACGCATATAGATTCAAACACAGGGATGTAACATTACATTTCAATATGATACACGTGGACTTTTTCACACAGTGTTGTATATTTACTTTTCAATAATTTAAACGTGTAGATGCTCCTACAGTGTTGTTTCGTTAATTTTTTATTAGTTACACGTGTAGATTCTCACACATTGTTGTATCATTAATTTTCAATAAGTTACACGTGTAGATACTCAGACAGTGTTGTATCATTAGTTTTCAAGAAGTTACACTTATAGATTCTAACACAGTGTTGTGTCGTTAGATTTAAAGAAGTTACACGTGCACATTCTCAAGACAGTGTTTACAACCCAGACTTGTATCGTTAGATTTCTAGAAATTATGTAGACTGATTCCCACACAGGACTGTATCTTTAGTTTTCAAGAAGTTAAGCAAATACATACTCACACAGTGTTGTATCATTTGTTGACTGGGTGTCAGTGAGGAGGCCTAGGTAATCTATTGAGCCTTGGGCAGCAGATCAGTACCCATCCCAAGTATACACACGGACTTTGGACTCCCATAGAACAATGTGAGGTGCACTGTCACCCTGAACTCTTGGGGAAGGGTCTAGGCCCTGCCCTATATGAAATGACAGACTATGGACACCCCCATGGAGGGCGTCAACCTCCCTGGGGGAATGAGAGGATAACAGGGGGGGTTGGGGGGAGGGCACGGGAGGAGGGGAGGGAATGGGAGAGGGACCTGGAACTGACTTGTGAAGCAACCTTGTTTCTTATCTAAATTTAAACTGGATAATAAAAAATAAAATAAAATAAAAAAATAAAAAAACAAGTATAAGGTAAGACATAAGTGAATAGATTCATACTCTGGGTATAATTTCCCTGAAAAAGAATCCATTCCTTCCGGTGTACCCAGGCAGACTCAGCTTTGTATTAAACAAAATTAGCTAATAGCATATCAATTTAGATCCTAGACAGACATTTTTTTCAAATGGTATTTTTAAATAGAGAAGCAGCGTTAATTATTTGTAATACATGAGGATATGATTTGAGAGATCGTGTCATATCATTAAATTAATCATGCATATGCATTTGCAAAACACTTTTATCCTATTTCATGATATTCCTAGGATTCTGAAAACACCGGTAATGTAAGCTTTTATTACTTTGCTGAACTAAATGCAACTAAAATAAAAAGAAGTCTTTCAAAAACCTTAAAAAAGAAGTTACACATGTAGGTTCTCTCACAGTGTTTTATTGTTAGTTTTCAAGATGTTACACATGCATTTTCTCAAACAGTGTTGTGTCATTAATTTCTAGATGTTACACGTGGAGATTCTCACACTGTGTTGTATCGTTAATATTCTAGAACTTATTTAGATTTTCACTCAGTTCTGTATCGATAGCTTTCAATATGTTAAGAATAAAGTTTCTCACACAATGATGTATCATTTGTTTTCAAATAGTTACTCACGTAGTTTCCCACTAACTCTTATTTCCTTTTTCTTTCAATACATTAAACGTATAGATGTACAGGCAGATTTATATCATTAGTTTTCAAAAATATACACATGTAGTTTCTCACACAGTGTTGTATCGTTAGTTTTCAAGAAGTTACATGTGTAGATTCTCAGAAAGTGTTGAGTCCTTTATTTTTAAGAAGTTATGCGTACAGATACAAACACAGGGTTATTTCATTAATTTTCAATTTGTTACACGTGTGTAACCTCAAACAGTGTTGTATCGCTAATTTTCAATAAGTTACATGTGTAGAATCTCAGACAGTGTAGTATCGTTAGTTTTCAAGCAGTTACACATGTAGTTTCTCACACAGTGTTATATCATTAGTTTTCAATAAGTTACACGTGTAGATTCTCAGACAGTGTTGTATCATTAGTTTTCAAGAAGTTACAATTTTAGATTCTCACACAGTGTTGTATCATTAGTTTTCAATATGTTACAAGTGTAGATTCTCACATAGTGTTGTATTTTTAATTTTCAATAAGTTAATTGTGTAGATTCTTAGACAGTGTTGTGTCCTTTATTTTCAAGGAGTAACATATATAGATTAAAACACAGTGTTGTATCATTTCTTTTCAATAATATACTGGTATAGATTCTCAGAAAGTGTTGTATCGTTAGTTTTCAAGTTGTTACACATGTAGGTTCTCACACAGTATTGTGTCCTTGATTTTCAAGAAGTTACACGTGTAGATTCGAAGACAGTGTTGCATCATTTGTTTTTAAGAAGTTGCAAATATAGATTCTCTCACAATGTTGAATCATTAGTTTTCAAAAAGTTACACGTGTGGATTCTCACACAGTGTTGTATCGTTAGATTTCAAGAAGTTATGTATATAGATTCTCACACAGTGCTGTATAGTTAATTTTAAATGAGATACGAATATAGATTCTCACACAATGTTGTATCGTTTGTTTCAAGACTTTACTCACGTAGTTTCCCACAAAGTGTTGTTTCCTTTGTTTTCAATAATTTACGCATATAGATGTACAGGCATCTTTGTATCGTTTGATTTCCAGATATTATGCAAGTCGTTTCTCACACTATCTTGTATTATTAGTTTTCAAGAAGTTAAACATGCACTTTCTCACACAGTGTTGTATTACTAGGTTTCAAGAAGTTACACTTGTAGATTCTCAGATAGAGTTGTGCCTTTTATTTTCAAGAAGTTATGCATATAGTTTCAAATACAGGGTTGTATCGTTACTTTTCAATAAGATTCACACGTAGATTCGCAGTGTTTTATCGTTTGTTTTTAAGAAGTTGGACATATAGATTCTCACACAGTGTTTTATCTTTAATTTCTAATAAGTTACACATGTTGATTCTCAGACAGTGTTGTTTCATTGATTTTCACTAAGTTACACGTGTAGTTTCTCTCACAATGTTGTATCATGAATTTTCAATAAGTTATATGTGTAGATTCTCAAAAAGTGTTGTATCGTTAGTTTTCAAGAAGTTACACATATAAATTCTCATACAGTGTTGTATAGTTAGTTTTCAAGTAGTTCCACGTGTAGATTCTCAAGACAGTGTTGTATTCATTAGTTTTCAAGTAGTTACACGTATAGATTCTACACTGTGTTGTTTATTAGTTTTCAATAAATTACATGTAGATTCTCACAGTGTTGTATCATTAGTTTTCAAGAAGTTACACCTGTAGATTCTCACACAATGTTGTATCATTAGTTTTCAAGAAGTTACAAGTGTAGATTCTCAGAAAGTGTTGTGTTCTTTATTTTCAAGAATTTACGCATATAGATTCAAACACAGTGTTGTATCATTAGCTTTTCAATAAGATACATGTGTAGATTCTCACATAGTGTTGTATCTTTAATTTTCTTTTTTTTGATTTTCAAGAATATTTGGCTTTAATGAAAGGCAAACACAAGTAGTCTGGGCAATCTAGGAAGTCAAAATAGGAGATGAATCGCAAAGTGATCCAATGTGTCCAAAAATTCATGGTAGAGAGTGTCTCCATAGGCAGTCTGTGGGTAGTGAGTGTATTCAAGGAAATCATCATTATAAATTCATAAAGAAACACAATTACCTAAATTTCAATTATTTTTCTTAAGAATAGTTTCCCAATGGAGGTGATATGAAACACAGCAATGCATAAGCTTGCAAACATTGTTCATGTAATGACTTATCTGTATTTTTATGACATTTCTCTGACATTATATGACATTGACTGTAATTCAGATTAATATAAAGTTCTCCAAATATGTAGTGTATAACAATATATACATTTCAAAGCATTATTGATAGAGAACCAACATATTTTTAATTTAATTTCATCAGTAAGAATGCTTAACTGGGTCTTATGAACTGTATGTTTCCTATTGCTTGATTTAATGTAGTAATTTAGAATTTGTATTACTGTTTGTCACAGTTTCCATTTCTATATTTCCATTTTCATGGTGCACCTTAAATAAGTCATTGTGAATTTAAGCAAGATAGTTTTAGATTTATTTGTCTTAAATATATTAAGAGAATAGCTTAATGTATGTTTAAATTGTATGCTATATATTTAATTGCATTTTGAATTCTTAGATGATATAATAAATATTAATATCAGGTAGTCAAAACTCTTCAAATTTCATTGTTACCATTCACTCTGCATTACTGACAGTGATTTTTTTCTTTGGAAAAAGCACTACATTTACTCTCATACATGTAAACAAGTCATGTCTTACAAAGAAAGAAACTAATACACATACCATGAATTCTCTTTAAGTAAGTAATTATTATTTGTCATTAAACTACATTGCCAAGTTCATTAAATTAATATGATATCCACCACTGTAATGACAGTTTATGCTTCATCATAATTTCCATTATTCAATTACAATATTTGACCATAAAGGTCATAACACAGGTACAAATATTGTTACTGAATAAATTATTGAATATCTATGAATTATATAAGATTGCAATTTCCAACTTCCTGATACTATATTTATATATAATATTCGGCTCATCAATGCTGCTGTGCACCAAATATTCAACATTTCCTTATTTCTGGTCCATTGGAAAAATGTTAGCTGACAATTTTGGCTGATTGAATGTCTTAAGTTCAGTTGGGGAGCTGTGAACACAGTGATGACAGTTATCTTTCAGGTTACACAGTTTAATTGCAAGATAAATTGTTCACGGCTCTGTTTTTCTTTGAGATTGTAGATTGTCAGCATAGGAGTTGGTGGTTTCCTTATAATCCTGTATTTTAGGGTGTCAGAATCTTACATATTACTAGTAATCTATTGATCAGAATTAGGAAAATCATCACATTTTTGCTTCAAATATCATATTTGTAAAGGTTTGTTTTTTATCATTTTTCATTATGTGTAGTTGTCTGTGTATCTTCATTTGAGTATGTACACTTGACAGAAGCTTCCAGCTGAGACCAGGGATATAGGGTTACCTACGCCTGAATTATAGACATTTAGTACCTACTGTGATGGAGTGGCTGAAAGTTGAATGCAAGTTACCTGGAGGAGCAGCACATACTCTTGACTATTGAGACAAATATCTAGTTTCTGAAAACTAATATATTTGTGCTGTTTTTCACTTCTCTGTGTTACAATCAAACTTCTGAGACACCAAACACTGTAAAACACTTAATACTGCGAATATGTCCAATAATTTCTTTCACATGCAAAGAAGAAATAACAGAAATAAAATGCAGAAAATGAATGATATCTTTGAGGAAATAATTAATCTAGTATTCTTAATTTATTCCATAGTTTTCATTTTTAATAAATAATGAAAATTTCTAAAGTAATACAATTGAACCCAGATAATGTTGATTCAAAAGGAGTCATGTAATGCTTCAATGGGGTATGCTTATTTAGTTCGTGCAGTTTGCAGTGAGGTTTGCACATATAATCCATACATGAATTGCCACTGTAAAAGTAGCACACAATATTGAAAATTTGACAGCCAAAATAACAAGCTTTCTTCCCAGTTTTCTGATGAAATTGGTTCTTCCATTTTCTTGTTTGTGAATTTTATACACATATGCTTAAATACTGATATCTTATTATTAGATATATAAATGTTATCATTAAACATGTGCCACTATTTGTATGTATCTTACCCAGAGATTGGAGAGATGTCTCAATAATCAAGAGCACTATTTGCTGTGGCAATCAACCTCACTTCCATTCCCAACATATACATAGAAGCTTATAACACTAGTAATTCCAGATACAGAACCAGGGTATCTAAGTCTTTGTATGATCTCCAGGCGATCTTTCATTTATGGGGAACACATATACATATTCAGGCACTCATGCATAAGCACATGTATACACACACGAATTTGCCATATTTTGATTAGCTTCAATCATATTTATGAAGTTTGAATGGTTTTATGCCCATATCATAAAAACATTGATTGAGTTCAGTGGGTATTATGAAGCAGCAATTCTTAAACTTAATATTAATGTAGACTCCAGTACTTTAGCATATTTGAACATTAGAAATTTTTTTGGTTTTTCGAGACAGTGTTTCTCTCTATTGTTTTTGAGGCTGTCGGTCCAGCCTGGCCTCGAACTCACAGAGATCTGCCTGCCTCTGCCTCCCGAGTGCTGGGATTAAAGGCGTGTGCCACCACTGCCCTGCAAATTTTTATATTCACTTTTTATTTTAATTTTAAATAGATTGTTTTACATGTCAATCCCAGTTCCCTCTCCCTCCCCTCCTCCCGCACTCCCCATCCCCACCCAGCCTCCCACCCTATTGCCAATTCTTTCCACATAGGGTATATATACAGTCTGACATTTCCCTCAGGGTAGGGTCCAGGCACTCCCCTAAGAGTCCAGGCTGAGAGAGCATCCCTCTTTGTGCTATGGGCACACGATGACTGTTTGTATATCAGGGATAGACACCGATACACTGCTCAGGGCCCCATAGATTGCCCAGGCCTTCTCACTGACAATCACATTCGGGGGGTCCAGATCAGTCCCATGCTGACCTCCCTGCTGTTGGTCTGGGGTCCAAGAGCTCTCCCCTGTTCAGATCAGCTGTCTCTGCTGGTTTTGCCAGCCCATTCTTTGCCAATTTGCTCATCACTCCTCTCTCTCTGTCACTAGGTTTCTTGGGTTCAGTTCAGTGCCTAATTATACGTGTTTGCCTCTGCGTCCATCAGTCACTGGATGAAGGCTCCCAGATGGGTATAGACATCAAGTTCATTATCAGGAATGGTCATTCGAGGTGGTCTTTCCACTATTGCTTAGCTTGCCAATAGGTGTTATCACTTTAGATCACTAGAGGTCACTCTGGTTCCTGATCTGTCTTCTAACCTATGATTCCCTGTTCCTCCTATTCTACCCCCACCCACTAAGACTTCCTGTTCCCCCATGACCTACTCACTCTTCTTCTTCTCCACCCTCTCTTATTCCCAGCTCCCACTCCCCACCACTCCTCACCGTGTTCCCCATCCATTCAGAGGATCTTGTCTCAATCCTCTTCTCTTGGGTACTATGCATAAATGCATATTTTTAGGTTCTTTCCTGTTTCCCAGACTCTCTATCAGTGGAATTGCAGACTGGCACTATACTGATCCATGTCTAACATCCATATATGAGTGAGTACATACCATGTTTGTCTTTTTGCGACTGGGTTGCCTCACTCAGGATGGTTTCTTCCAGTGCTCATCCATTTACCTGCGAATTTCAAGATTCCATTGTTTTTTCTGCTGAATAATACTCCATTGTGTAAATGTACCACATTTTCTCTATCCACTCTTCAGTTGAGGGGCATCTAGATTGCTTCCAGGTTCTGGCTATTAAAAATAATGCTGCTATGAACATAGTGGAACAGATACCCTTGTTGTATGAATGTGCATCTATTTGGATATATGCCTAAGAGTGGAATTGCTGGGTCTTGTGGTAGGTTAATTCCCATTTTTCTGAGGAATCTCCATACTGATTTCCAAAGAGGCTGTATGAGTTGGCACTCCCACCAGCAGTGGAGGAGTGTTCCCTTTCTCCACATCCTCTCCAGCATAAATTGTCTGTTGGTGTTTTTGATTTTAGCCATTCTGACAGGAGTGAGTTGGTATCTCAGAGTTGTTTTGATTTGCATTTCTCTTGTTGATCTCACTGTCTGTGCTAGTGTTGTTATGTTCAGAGAGCTGTCTCCTGTACCAATTCATTCAAGGGTACCACCCACGTTCTTTGCTAAGAGGTTCAGTGTGGCTGGATTTATGTTGAGGTCTTTGATCCATTTGGACTTAAGTTTTGTGCATGGCGATAAACATAGATTTATCCACATTCTTCTACATGCCTGTCTCCAGTTATGCCAGCACCATTTGTTGAAGATGCTTTCTTTATTCCATTGTATATCTTTAGCTTCTTTGTCAAAGATCAGATGTTCATACGTGTGACAGTAAATATCCGGGTTTTCAATTGGTTTCCATTGGTCTACCTGTCTATTTTTGTGCTAATACACAGCTGTTTTCAGGACTATAGCTCTATAGTAGAGCTTGAGGTAGGGATATTGATGCCTCTGGACGTTGCCTTGATGAACAAGGTTATTTTGGCTATCCTGGGTCTTTTGTTTTTCCATACACAATTGATTATTTTTCTTTCAAGGTCGTTGAAGAATTGTGCTGGGATTTTAATGGGGATTTCATTGAATCTGTAGATTGCTTTTGGCAGGATTGCCATTTCTACTAAATTGATCCTACCTATCCAAGAGCATGGGAGATCTTTTCATTTCCTGAGGGCTTCTTTAATTTCTTTAAAGAGTCAAAGTTCTTGTGATACAGGTCATTCACTTATTTGGTTAGCATTACCCCAAGGTATTTAATGTTGTTTCTGGCAATTGGAAAGGGTGATGTTTCTCTGATTTCTTTCTCAGCACTTTTATCATCTGTATATTGTAGGGCTACTTATTTTCTTGAGTTGATCGTGTAGCCTGTCACTTTGCTGAAGGTGTTATTCAGCTGTAAGAGTTCCCTGGTAGTGTTCTTTGGGTCATTTATGTAAACTATCATATCATCTGCAAACTGAAAGTTTGACCTCTTCATTCCCAATTTGTATCCCCTTGATCCCCCTTTTTTGTCGTATGGCAATGGCTAGAACTTCAAGTACCATGTTGAAACGGTATGGAGAGAGTGGACAGCCTTGTTTTGTTCCTGATTTTAGAGGAATTGATTTGAGTTTCTGTCCATTTAGTTTTATATTGGCTGTTGGTTTTCTGTATATAGCTTTTATTGTGGTTTATGTATGGCAGTGTTATCCCAGATCTCTCCAATACCTTTATCATGAAAAGGTGTTGGATTTTGTCAAAGGCTTTTTCAGCATCTAGAGAGATGATCATGTGATTTTTGTTTTCAGCTTGATTATATGGTGGATTATGTTGATGGATTTTCGTATGTTGAACCATCCCTGCATCCCTGGGATGAAACCTACTTGATCGTGGTGAATCATTGGTGTGATGTGTTCTTGGATCCGATTTGCCAGTATTTTATTACTTATATACCAGATTGAATTGTAGATGGTTCTGATCCACCATGTGGTTGCTGGAAATTGAACACAGGACCTCTGTAAGAGCAGTCAGTGCTCTTATACTCTGAGCAATCTATCCAGCCCCTTGCCAGTCTTTTATTGAGTATTTTTACATCAATGCTCATGAGGGATATTGGTCTGGAGTTATCTTTCTTAGTTGAGTCTTTGTGTGGCTTGAAGATCAAGGTTATTGAAGCCTCCTAGAAAGAGTTTGGCAAAGAACCTTCTGCTTCTATTGTGTGGAATACTTTGAGCAGAATTGGTATAAGCTGTTCTTTGAATTTCTGGTATAATCCTGCACTGAGGCCATCTGGACCTGGACTTTTTTGTTTGGGGACTTTTGATGACTGCTTCTATTTCCATAGTCGTTATAGGTCTATTTAAATTGTTTATCTGTTGTTGATTTAGATTTGGCCAGTCATAGCTATCCAGGAAGTCGTCCATTTCCTTTAAATTTTCAAATTTTGTGGAGTACAGGTTTTCAAATTATGACCTGATGATTCTCTCAATTTCTTCAGAGTCCGTTGTTATTTCCCCTTTTCATTTCTGATTTTGTTAATTTGCATGTTCATTCTATGCTGTTTGGTAAGTTTGGACAAAGGTTTGTCTATCTTGTTGATTTTCTCAAAGAACCATCTCTTCCTTGCATTGAATCTTTGTATTGTTTCCCTAGTTTCTCCTTTATTGATTTCAGCCCTCAATTTGATTATTTCCTGGCCTCTACTCCTCCTGACAGAGTTTGATTCTTTGTTTTCTAGAGCTTTCAGCTTGGCTGTTAATTCTCTAGTATAACTGTTCTCCAGTTTCTTCATGTGGGCACTTAGTGCTATGAACTTCCCCCATAACACTGCATTCAACGTGTCCCATACGTTTGGGTATGTTGTGTCTTGATTCTCATTGAATTCTAAGAATTCCTTAATTTCTTTTTTTATTTCTTCTTTGACTCAGGAATGGTGCCGTTGTGCATTATTCAATTTCCATAAGTTTGTAGATTTTCTGCATTTTATGTTGTTGTTGAATTCTAATTTTAAAGCATGGTGGAATGATAAGATGCATGCAGTTATTCCAATTTTTTATAGCTGCTGAGATTTGATATGTTGCCAAGAATGTGGTCGATTTTTGAGAAGGTTACATGTGGTGGTGAGAAGAAAATATATTCTTTTTATGTGGATGAAATGTTCAATAGATGTCTGTTAATCCCAGTTGGGTCATTACTTCTATTAGACCCTTTGCTTCTTTGTTGATTTTCTGTCTGGTATTCCTGTCTAGTGGTGAGAGTGGTGTGTTGAAATCTCCCACTATAAGTGTGTGGGGCTTTATATGTGATTTATTTTTGGTAATGTTACTTTTACAAATGTGGATGCCTTTGTGTTTGGGGCATAGATGTTCAAGACAGACACTTCATCTTGGTAGATTTCACCTGTGATGAGTATGTAATGACCTCCTTCATCTCTTTTGATTGATTTTATTTTAAAGTCTAGTTTTTTAGATATTAGGATTGCTACCCCTGCTTGTTTCTTGGGCCCATTTGATTGAAAAATTTTTACCAACATTTAACTCTCAGGTAATATCTGTTTTTGAGAGTGAGGTGTGTTTCTTTTTTTGTAAGACAGTACTAATAGTTTATTCATGAACAAACATTCATGGCAGAATCATTAAAAGAGCAGATAGAGAGTACCCAACCAAAAGACTGATGGGTCAATGGTGTGGGTTTATACAAGAATTGGTGCTGGGTGTTGATGGTACATGCCTTTAATCCTAGCACTCTAGAAGCAGAGGCAGGTGGATGTCTCTGAGTTCAAGGTCAGTGTGGTCTACAGAACGAGTTCCAGGACAGGTTCCAAAATCATAGTGAAACCCTGCCTCGATAATTCAAACAAACAAAAAAGAATTGAGGAGGAAGAAACAACATTGGTGTATTAATCAGGATTCTCTAGAGTAACATAATTTATAGAATGAATCTCTGTCTCAAGCATATATGCATGTATGGTCACTAAGAACAGAAATTCCAAGTATCCAGTAGTTGCTCAGTCCATGAAGTTGGATATCTCAGCTGGTCTTCAGTATACATTAAAATCCCTAAGAAGTAGGTTATAATGCCAGTCAAGGAATAGAGTTGCTAGCAAGATGACAGAAAACAGGTTACAAGAAAAAGCATTCTTCTTCCATATCCTTATTTAGGTTTCCAACAGGAGGAGTGGTCCAGATTAAAGGTATGGGCTTTTTCTATTTGTGGGAGCCAGGGCAAGAATGCTTGAGGTACTATGGAAATACTTTTATCCACACCTCATGCAGTAAGCTGACTCTGAGTTCATGACTGTGATTCATTGCATAACATTGTAACTTTGTGTTCAGTCTTTAATGGAGTTTCATTAACAAATTAGACTCTCCTTTTGAAAGCTTTAGTGTGTGTGTGTGTGTGTGTGTGCGTGCATGCGTGTGTGTGTGTGTGTGTGTATAAGAAAACTCTGCTCTAAATTCCTCCCATCTTTAACTCTGCTAAGTTCTCCGAGGTCTCCCTATTTTTCTTTTACATGTATACATGTGTACACTTGTGGGTGTGGATATCCATGTATCCCAGTGTAGAAGCTAAAGGCAGATGTCATCAGGTGTCATGTTATGCAATTCTTTACCTTATTCCTTTGAATCAGGATATCTCACTGAAACTAGAGCTAAGCGGCCTGATGGTAATTCCCAGTAGCTCTGTGTTCCCTGATAGTACTGGAGTCATGGACTCATGTGTAGGACATGCCTGACCCTTTTCACAGGAGGCTTGAACTTGGGTCCTTTGCTTATACTGCACGTGCTCTTACCCATTGAGCTCTCTCTTCAACCTTACAGGACTAGAATGGAAATTTGAGATTTTGTGAGCAAGCCCTATAATGATACACATAGATTTACCAATATCATTGGGTGGAGTCCAGTCACCTGATCATTTGTAGTTATAGGACTAGAAAATAGTCTAGATTTGTAATCAGAAGAATGAGAATATAAATACCAGTGAATTACAGAAGTTCATTGGATTCAATTACTGATACAAAAATTGTGATATCATCATAGACTGCAATTATTTTATTTTATGTTCTACATAAATTTCATCATTGCAAAGTCAAAAATCATCATTTTATATAATAATATTATATGATAATATATAATAATGAACAAAGGCTGGAGATTGCTGAGCAGATAACATATAGAATAACAACATTCCCTGGTCTTTGGGACAGTGTTCTATAGGAATAGAAATGACACAGGAGTTCTACTACAAATTTTAGACTCTGAGTGTCACTTGCTCTCTCAACCCTACAGTCTTTAGCTTCTATCAAAAATGCACATCCCAACACTGATGGCTACATCTGGAATTAATTAAAATCCAAACATAGAGGGCACACCTGTGACGGATTTTTTCTTAATTTGAAGTAGGAAGATACCATTCATATGCAGCAGAAGGAAGGGTTCTGTCTTCGAATCCATTCTGCTAGCCTGTGTCTTTTTATTGGTGAGTTAAGGCCATTAATGTTTAGGGATATTAATGACCATGGATTGCTCATCCTTCTTAGATTTGCAATGGTTGTTGTTGGTGGAATTATGTGTGGAATTTCACCCCTTTGTTCTTTTGGCTGTTGGTAGAGAGTGATTCTCTAATGCCTATGTTTTTCTGGTTGTAGTTAGCTTCCTTGGGTTGGAGTTTTCCTTCCAAAATTTTCTGTAGGGCTGGGTTAGTGGACACATATTGCTTGCATCTAGTTTTGTCATAGAATATCTTGTTTTCTCCGTCTGTAGTGATTGATAGCTTTGCCGGTATAGTAGTCTGGGGTGTCATCCATGGTCTCTTAGTGTTGGTAGAATATCTATCCAGAACCTTCTGGCTTTCAGAGATTCCATGGAGAAGTCATGTGTAATTCTGATAGGTCTGCCTTTATATGTTATTTGGCCTTTTTCCTTAGCTGCTCTTAATATTCTTTCTTTATTCTGTATATTTGGGGTCTTAATTATTATGTTGCAAGGGGACTTTGTTTGTGATCCACTCTATTTGGTGTTTGGTAATCTTCTTGTACCTTCACTGACATGTCTTCCTTATGGTTGGGAAAGTTTTCTTCTATGATCTTATTGCATATGTTTTCTGCCCCTTTGAGGTGGTTTTCTTCTCCTTCTTCTATACCTATTATTCTTAGTTTTGGTCTTTTCATGGTGTCCCATATTTCCTGGATGTTTTGTGTTAAGGATTTGTTGGACTTAAGGTTTTCTTTGGTTGATGAATCCATTTCTCCTAGTCTATCTTCAACAACTGAGATTCTCTCTTCCCTCTCTTCTATTCTGTTGGTAATGCTTGTATTGGTAGTACCTAACTGTTTGCCCAGATTTTCTATTTCCTGCCTTTCTTCAGATTGTGTTTTTTCATTGTCTCCATTTTAGTTTTCAACTCTTGCAGTGTTTGCATTGTTTCTTGCAATTTTCGTTTTATCTTTTCGTCCATTTTTTCCCTTTTATGGAGTTTTTGGTTCTTTCTTCCATTTCTTGCATTTTTTGGTTAGTTTTTTCTTCCATGTCTTGCCTTTTTTGGATTATTTTTTCTTCCATTTCTTGCATTTTTTATTGTTTTTCCTTCCATTTCATTGAGGGATTTTACTATAACCTCTTCATGTTAGTGAAAGGGGATTAAGGTAATTCTCTTCTGCTTCGTTTGCATTGGAATGTTTGCATTGGAATGTTTGAGTCTTGCTGGTGTGGAGTGTCTAGAATCTGGTGGTGTCATATTTGTGTTTCTGTTGCTGAGTGTGGTTTTGTATTGTCTCTTACCCATCTTTTCTTCTAGTGGGTGCAGAATGAGCCCCTTACTGCTCTGGTGGTTAGGGGACCAGAGTTCCCTTTTGGTCGGTGCTAGCAAGTCCATTAATCTGGTAGTTCTTCTATTCCTTGTCCTCATTCTGGTCCCGTGGGTGGAGAAGATGTACAGGAACCTGGGGCACTTAGCCTCCCACCTGGTCCCCTGGAACCTTTGCTGGATCCTGTTGTACCTGATCCTGCCAGAACAGCTACTCCCCTGGTCTCCCTGGCTCCTCTGGTTTCCTGGTCTCATTGGTGGAAGAGAAGTCCTGGATACCACACTGTGTGAGAAACTACATGTGAAACTCCTTGAAAACAAAAGATATACAACTGTGTGAGTATCTATAAGCATAACTTCGTAAAAACTAAAAATACAACACTGTATCAGAGAATACATGCATAAGTTATTGAAAAATAATGATACAAAACTATTTGACAATCTATAAGCATAACTTCGTGAAAAATAAATGTACAACACTGTGTGAGAAACTACATGCGTAACTTCGGGTAAACTAACGTTACAACACTGTGTGAGATTCTGCATGCGTACTTTATTGGAAACTAATTATAAAACACTCTGTGAGGAACTACATACGTAATTTCTTGAAAAATCAAGATTCAACATTATGTGAGAATGTATATGCTAACTATAAAACACTGTATGAGAAACTAGATGTGTAACTTTTTGAAAACTAACCATACAACACTGTGTGAGCAACTACGTGCTGAACTTCTTGAAAACTAACGACACAACACTGTGTAGGAAATTGCATGCATAACTGTGAGGAGCCGCCCTCACTATCGCTATCGCCATTAGAAGATGGCGCTGACATCTGCTGTCAGTTGGAGTTTACCGTTTAAGCTGTGCCTCACCCGTCATCTGGGGTGATGAGCAAACCACCAATCCTGGCTCTACACGTCTCACTCGAAGCTCCTAGGCTTATATAAGGGGCTGGTTTTCTTAGCTTGGGGTCTCCCTCTCAGAAGCTGATCATCTATCTCTCAAGATGTATTAAAGCTTTACTGCAGAAGGATCCGAGTGTCCTGCGTCGTTCTTGCTGGCGAGACGGTAGCGCGGGACATCTGGTGCCGAAACCCGGGAACTCTTCAACATCGCCGGCGCTGCGGGAGACCCCTTGGAAGATGGGGCGGATTCAGAACTGCAGGGACGTAAGTTCAGAGAGGTATGCTTTATCCTGAACACCCCTTTTCTCGACTTTGGCCTTAGTTTGTCATCACCGTGGGACGGGTCAGTGGAGGCTTTGGTGCTAGTCCTGTTTGTCCTTCTTCATCGTGGCTGGTACTGACAGAACGGTGCTGTCAGTCTGGTAAGTCGAGCGCCGTTTTTAGATAAGCCGCTAGCGCGATGGGGTTGTCACAGTCAGTGGTTACTGCCCTACAGACTGTGCTAAAACAAAGAGATCTCAAAATTGCACCACGAACACTTCAAAATTTTGTGAAGGAGGTAGATAGAGTGGCACCATGGTATGCTTGTTCCGGGTCCCTCACTGTGGCCTCATGGAACAAGCTAGGTAAAGAACTAGACAGGAAGCATGCAGAAGGAGATCTCCACTTAGGTACCAAAGCCATTTGGAAGCTAGTTAAAAACTGCTTGGAGGATGAGGCCTGTCACCCTGCTATAGTAGAAAGTCAGGGAACCTTAGAGGAAGTTCAGGATAGCATGTCAGAAACTGAACGGAGTGAGAGAATGGGAGCTCGCAAAAGGAAAGACATGTCTAAGAAAAAAGGCCCTCCCCAAGAAGTTAAGAAAGGGGAGAGAAAGAAGGGAGTGATCATTCACCCCCTAACAAATCTAAGAAAAAGAAAAAGCCAGAATCTAGGCTATACCCTACGGTAGAGCTAGAAGCCTTGGAGCTAGATAATTCCGATTCTGACACTCTGGATTCTAGCGAAGAAGGTGGTCTAGAGGAGGAGGTGGCACGGTATGAGGAAGAAAGATATCACCCTGATAGACACCGGCCGCTGAAAACAAAAATGAATGTGAGGCCACCGCCTATAAATCCAGCGGGCTCACGCCCTTCGGCGCCTCCGCAGTATGAGCTTCGGCTGAATACTGGTACTGACTCCTTTTTACCTTTAGAGGAACGGAGAAAAATACAAATGGCTTTTCCAGTATTCGAGAATGTGGAAGGCGGAAGAGTACATACTCCCGTAGATTACAATCAAATCAAAGAATTGGCCGAATCCGTTCGTAATTATGGGGTCAATGCTAACTTTACCACAATACAGGTAGAAAGGCTTGCTAATTTTGCCATGACTCCCACTGACTGGCAGACGACAGTGAAAGCAGTGCTTCCCAACATGAGACAATACATGGAATGGAAGGCTCTCTGGTATGATGCAGCCCAGGCGCAAGCTAGAGTTAATGCCACAGCTGAAGATGAGAATCAGAGGCAGTGGACATTTGAAATGCTGACAGGTCAGGGTCAACATGCCCTTAATCAAACCAACTACATCTGGGGCGTCTATGGTCAGGTGTCGGCCGCCGCTATTAAAGCATGGAAGGCCCTCACAAAAGGGGAGAATCCAGTGGACACCTTACAAAGATTGTCCAAGGACCCCAAGAGCCATTTTCAGACTTTGTGGCCAGAATGACCGAGGCCGCCGGTCGCATCTTTGGTGATTCAGAACAAGCTATGCCCCTGATTGAGCAACTTGTCTATGAACAAGCAACCCAGGAATGTCGAGCGGCTATCGCCCCTCGCAAAAGCAAAGGTTTACAAGATTGGCTCAGAGTGTGCAGGGAGCTGGGGGACCCCTAACCAATGCAGGACTAGCTGCCGCCATTTTACAAACGCACAGGCGTAGAGATTTATCTAGTCGAAAAGCTTGTTTTAATTGTGGGAAAATGGGGCACCTTAAGAAAGATTGTCAAGCCCCTGAAAGAACAAGAGAACTGGAGCTTTGCCATCGTTGTGGTAAAGGTTATCATAGGGCTAGTGAGTGCAGGTCAGTCCGGGATATGAAAGGGAGGCTTCTGCCCCCTATTGAAGAACCCAAGGTACCCCAATCAAAAAACGGGTCACGGGGCCCATGGTCCCAGGGCCCTCAGAAATATGGGAACCGATTTCAGAAAAGCAATCAAGAGGAAGTAGAGGCTTCCGAGGAACCCCCGGAATGGACTTGCGTGCCGCTTCCGACTTCTTACTCATGCCCCAAATGAATGTTCAACCGGTCCCAGTCCATTCCCCTGGACCTTTGCCCCCTGCCACCATTGGGCTTATTCTGGGCCGTGGCTCCTTAACTTTACAGGGACTCATTATATATCCTGGGATTGTTGACCCGTATCATAAAGAGGAGATTCAAGTTCTCTGTTCTAGCCCTCGGGGTGTATTTTCTATAAAGCAGGGAGATAGAATTGCACAACTGGTGTTGCTGCCCTCCCTCGGGGATGGAGAAACCTACACTTTACAAAAAAGGGCTATGGGATCTTCTGGAAGTGATTCAGCCTATCTGGCTATACCCCTAAATGAGAGACCTACAATAAAATTGTTAATTAATGGAAAAGAATTTGAAGGGATAATGGATACGGGAGCAGACAAAAGCATTATTTCACTCCATTGGTGGCCGAAGTCTTGGCCCACTGTTGTTTCATCTCATTCTCTACAAGGTCTTGGATACCAGTCCTCTCCTGCCATCAGTGCCTCAGCCTTAACCTGGCGGAACGCTGAGGGCAAACAGGGATGTTTTACCCCCTATGTGTTGCCACTCCCTGTAAATTTATGGGGACGGGATGTGTTACAAGCCATGGGCATGACCCTAACTAATGAATACTCCCCCAGGCATCAGCCATTATGGCAAAGATGGGGTATACAAAGGGTAGAGGCTTGGGTAGGCAAGAACAAGGCAGAATAAAACCCATTACACAACATGGAAATCGGGGTAGAAAAGGACTGGGTTTTATTTAGGGGCCGTTGAGGCTTCACGACCCATACCGTGGAAAACAGAGGAGCCGTTATGGGTCTCTCAATGGCCTCTATCCTCTGAAAAATTAGAGGCTGTCACAAGATTAGTGCAAGAACAGGAACGGCTGGGGCATCTAGAGCCTTCTACCTCCCCATGGAATACACCAATTTTTGTTATTAAGAAGAAATCTGGGAAGTGGAGATTACTCCATGACCTGCGGGCCATTAACAATCAGATGCATCTTTTTGGCCCTGTTCAAAGAGGACTTCCTTTGCTTTCTGCACTCCCTCAAGATTGGAAGCTTATTATTATAGATATTAAGGATTGTTTCTTCTCTATTCCACTTTACCCACGGGATAGACCAAGGTTTGCCTTCACTATCCCTTCTCTTAATCATATGGGACCAGACAAGAGATTTCAGTGGAAGGTACTGCCGCAAGGCATGGCCAATAGCCCAACAATATGTCAGCTGTATGTGCAGGAGGCTTTGGAGCCAATTAGGAAGCAATTTACATCTTTAATCATGATCCATTATATGGACGATATTCTTATTTGTCACAAAGAGTTAGATGTTTTACAAAAGGCTTTTCCCATGCTGGTGGCTGAATTAAAACAGTGGGGATTAGAGATTGCCTCAGAAAAGGTTCAAATTGCAGATACAGGGCTCTTTTTGGGCTCAATGATTACTCCCAAAAATATAGTTCCTCAGAAAATAGAAATTCGCAAAGACCACTTACAAACATTAAATGATTTTCAGAAACTTCTGGGAGATATAAATTGGTTGAGGCCCTTTTTAAAAATTCCATCTGCTGATCTAAAACCCCTCTTCGATCTCCTGGAGGGTGAGCCTCATATCTCCTCACCCAGAAAATTTACCCCTGCCGCCCACCGAGCCTTACAGATGGTGGAAGA
Organism: Mesocricetus auratus; assembly: GCF_017639785.1. NCBI lineage: Eukaryota > Metazoa > Chordata > Mammalia > Rodentia > Cricetidae > Mesocricetus > Mesocricetus auratus. Next base: position 22,430 of record NW_024430129.1, read on the forward strand.
GGCCTTACAGGAAGCACAATTACAACGTATTGAGGAGTCACTACCTTTTAATCTGTGTGTTTTTAAGACAGCTCAATTGCCAACTGCAGTCCTGTGGCAACATGGACCATTACTTTGGATTCATCCAAATGCTTCCCCTGCTAAGATTATTGACTGGTACCCTGATGCTGTTGCACAGCTCGCGCTTGCGGAATAAAAGCAGCTGTTACGCATTTTGGCAGGGATCCTGATTCCTTGATTGTGCCTTATACTGCTGCACAAGTTCAGACCTTGGCAGCCACATCTAGTGATTGGGCAGTTTTAGTTACTTCCTTTTCAGGACAAATTGATAATCATTTTCCAAAGCATCCAATTTTACAGTTTGCCCTAAACCAGGCTATAGTGTTTCCACAAGTGACAGCTAAAGACCCACTCCCAGATGGGACTGTGGTGTACACTGATGGATCGAAAACTGGTATGGGAGCTTATGTGGTCAAGGATAGGGTTATATCTAAACAATATAATGAAACTTCACCTCAAGTTGTAGAATGTCTGATAGTACTGGAGGTTCTTGAGGCTTTTCCAGGACCCCTCAATATTGTATCAGATTCCTCTTATGTGGTTAATGCAGTTAATCTCCTTGAGATAGCTGGAATAATAAGATCCTCCAGCAGAGTTGCTAACATCTTTCAGAAGATACAAGCTGCCTTGTTAAATAGGAGATTTCCTGTTTTCATTACCCATGTCCGAGCACATTCTGGACTCCCAGGTCCCATGTCCTTAGGGAATGACTTAGCGGACAAGGCTACAAAGCTGGTGGCCGCTGCCTTGTCTACCCACACACAAGCAGCAAAAGAATTCCATCAGCGCTTTCATGTGACGGCTGAGACCTTGCGCCGTCGTTTTGCTCTATCCAGGAAAGAGGCTAGGGAAATTGTTACTCAATGCCAGAATTGCTGCGAATTCTTACCTGCTCCCCACGTGGGAATAAACCCACGTGGCATTAGACTCATTGCAGATGTGGCAGATGGATGTTACTCATATTCCCTCTTTTGGAAGGCTTCAATATGTTCATGTTTCTGTTGACACCTGTTCTGGCGTAATGTTTGCCACGCCCCTAACAGGGGAAAAGGCCTCATATGTGATTCAACATTGCCTTGAGGCCTGGAGTGCTTAGGGAAAACCCAGAATTTTAAAAACAGACAATGGACCAGCATATACCTCTCAAAAATTCCGACAGTTTTGTCGGCAAATGGATGTTACCCATCTAACTGGCCTACCTTATAACCCTCAAGGACAGGGCATTGTGGAACGTGCCCATCGTACACTCAAATCATATCTGATTAAACAAAAGGGGAGTATTGAGGATGTTCTACCCTCGGTACCAAGAGTTGCTGTGTCCATGGCACTTTTTACCCTTAATTTCTTGAACTCTGATGCCCAAGGCCACACTGCGGCCGATCGCCACAGTTTAGAGCCTGATAGGCCAAAAGAATTTGTAAAATGGAAAGATGTGCTAACTAATGAATGGAAAGGCCCGGATCCTATTCTAATAAGATCCAGGGGAGCTGTGTGTGTTTTTCCACAGGAGGAAGAAAACCCCCTGTGGATCCCTGAAAGACTCACTCGAAGAGCTCCTTCACAACTCCAGAATAAGAAGGATGGAGGCCAAGTGGGTGATGAAGACTCTCCTACTCGGGATGATGGTTCCTAGTATGATGGGAGAGTTACGGTGGGCCATCATGTCTACCTTCCCCCTACCGATGCCAGTGATGCATAATGCCCAGGAGTTCCCTAGATTTTTCACAACTAATAGAGAGTTGGGGCTTGCCTTTTTGCCTTTAGATCCTCAGATACAGAGTTTTCAGGATGAGAGAACCTTGTCATTGGTAGGAAGCTTGTGCTTTACTGTGATTTCTTCATTAAAGGATAATTTTATTCATATGGATCCAGAAAGATCTAATGCTAATCCTTTTGAATTAATGGAAGCTGTACTGATCTTTCTCCTATGGCAATGATTGCTGGAGGATATAGTGAGAAGGGACAGATTACTTTTGATTGGAAAGGGGCATTAGGCAACAGTCTGAGTGAGGGACAGAGCTCTGGATCATCTGATTGGTCCTCCTCCAATGTTAAGTATACCCCTTTTAAGAGAACTAATTATTCAGCTGCTCCAATTTGTGTTTGGCTGCCCTTTATTTGGGTTGTGAGTAATGATACCTTAGGTAAGAATCAGAAAGAAATAAATTGCTCTGCTTAGAATTGTTTTTATGCATTATGCTGGGATGCTATTAAGCACCCTTTTGCTTTGGTAATGCGCATGCCTCGATTTGTTCCAGTTCCTGTTGAGGTGCCAAGTAGTTTGAGTTTGTTTAGGGAAAAGCGAGATTTTTGGGATCTCTGCTATTATTGTGGGCCTGATAGCTGCCGCCGCGGTTACTGCTTCGGTTACCGCCTCGGCCCTTGCACTTTCCGCCACTGTGCAGACAACTCAAACCATTAATGAACTATCAGCCACTGTGACCATGGCCCTAGATAAACAGGCCACTGCCAATTCTCAGATACAAGGAGGCCTGATGTTGGTAAACCAACAGATTAATTTGGTTCAGGAACAATTGGATATATTGTGGCAGATGGCCCAATTGGGATGTGAACAAAAGTTGCCTGGCCTTTGTGTCACTTCAGTACAATATGAGAATTTTACAAGAGCAGCTAACCTGTCAAAAGCTCTGTCTCAACATTTATTACAGAATTGGACTTTTGAGTTTGAGCAGACACTCCGTGAGTTGAGAGTGGCGATCCTGCAAGTGAATTCGACGCGTCTGGATCTTTCTCTGATGGAAGGCCTCTCCTCCTGGATTTCATCTGCATTTTCTTATTTTAAGGAATGGGTGGGGGTGGGATCATTTAGCCTAGTTCTCTGCTGTGGAATAGTGTTGATGCTTTGGATGGTGTGTAAGCTCAGAGCCCAAACAAAAGAGACAAAGTGATGGTGGCACAAGCACTTGCTGCCTTAGAACACGGAGCCTCCCTGACATTTGGTTAACCATGTTAAAGCAATAGGTCGCTGGCCTCCCGGCTCTTGCACCCCACGAGGCTAGTCTCATTGCACGGGATAGAGTGGGTAGGCTTCAGCAGCCCAAGGAGTTGCAAGGCTAAGCACTGCACAGGAGAGGTCTGCGGTATAACGACTTTCTCCTGGGAGATAAGTCATCTTGCATGAAGGTTCTATGTCATGATCTCCTTCCCCCAGAAAAACGACATCGGGACTGGTCAGGGCTCCCTCTGGGGATAAGACCCTGGAGAGGAGCTTTGTACATGTTCCAAATTTGCACATGGGGATTTGACCTCTATCTCCACTCCAAAGTTGTGGGTGTCCTATGGCTTCAAAAATAAATGAATAGGGGAGATGTGAGGAGCCGCCCTCACTATCGCTATCGCCATTAGAAGATGGCGCTGACATCTGCTGTCAGTTGGAGTTTACCGTTTAAGCTGTGCCTCACCCGTCATCTGGGGTGATGAGCAAACCACCAATCCCAGCTCTACACGTCTCACTCGGAGCTCCTAGGCTTATATAAGGGGCTGGGTTTCTTAGCTTGGGGTCTCCCTCTTAGAAGCTGATCATCTATCTCTCAAGATGTATTAAAGCTTTACTGCAGAAGGATCCGAGTGTCCTGCGTTGTTCTTGCTGGCGAGACTGTAGCGCGGGACACATAACTTCTTCAAAACTCACACAGTGTTCTATCGTTAGTTTTCAAGAAGTTAAGAACGTAGTTTCTCACACAGTCTTGTATCGTCAGTTTACACGAAGTTATGCTTATAAATTCTCACATAGTGTTGTATCGTTAGTTTTCAAGAAGTTACGCATGTAGTTTCTCACAGAGTGTTTTATAGTTAATTTTCAATAAGGTATGCATGTAGATTCTCACACAGTGTTGTATTGTTAGTTTTCAAAAAGTTATGCACATAGTTTCTTACACAGTGATGTATCCTTAGTTTTCACGTAGTTACGCTTATACATTCTCACATTGTGTTGTATCGTTAGTTTTCAAGAACGTAAGTACATAGTTGCTCACACAGTGTTGCATCATTAATTTTCCTTTTTTTTGGTTTTTACGACACAGGGTTTCTCTGTATTGTTTTGGAGGCTATTGGTCCAGCCCAGCCTCGAACTCACAGAGATCTGCCTGCCTCTGCCTCCCGAGTGCTGGGATAAAAGGTGTGCACCACCACCGCCCAGCTCACATCATTAGTTTTCAAAAAGTTATGCATGTAGCTTCTCACACAGTGTTGTATCATTAATTTTCAAGAAGTTAAGCACGTAGTTTCTCACACAGTGTTGTATCGTCAGTTTTCAAGATATTAAGCACGTAGTTACTCACACAGTATTATATCGTTAGTTTTCACAAAGTTACGCTTATACATTTTCACATAGTGTTGTATCGTTAGTTTCCAAGAAGTTAAGCTTAGAGATACTCATACAGTGTTGTATTGTTAGTTTTCAAGCAGGTTCGCATGTAGTTTCTCACACAGTGTAGTATCATTAGCTTTCAAGAAGTTAAGCATGTAGTTTCTCAAACAGTGTTTTATAGTTAATTTTCAATAAGGAACGTATGTAGTTTCTAACAGAGTGTTGTATCGTAAGTTTTCAAAAGGTTACGCATGTAGTTTCTCACACAATGTTTATATTTAGTTTTCAATAAGTTGCGCATGTAGTTTTTCACACAGTGTTGTATCATTAGTTTTAAAGAAGTTAGGCTTGCAGTTCTCACACAATGTTGTATCGTTAGTTTTCTAGAAGATAAGCACGTAGTTTCTCACACAGTCTTTTATCATCAGTTTTCACGAAGTTACACTTATACATTCTCACATAGTGTTGTATCGTTAGTTTTCACGAAGTTATGCATGTAGATTCTCACACAGTGATATATCGTTAGTTTTCATGTAGTTATGCTTATACATTCTTAAATAGTTTTGTATCGTTAGATTTGAAGAAGTTACGCATTTAGTTTCCTACACAGTGTTGTATTGTCAGTTTTAAAGAAGTCAAGCACGTAGTTGCTCACACAGTGTTGTATAGTTGGTTTTCAAAAAATTACGCATGTAGTTTCTCATACAGTGTTGTATCATTAGTTTTAAGAAGTATGTAGTTTCTCACACAATGTTGTATCGTTAGTTTTAAAGAAGTTAAGCATGTAGTTTCTTGCATAGTGTTGTGTCGCTAGTTTTCAAGAAGTTAAGTATGTATTTTCTCACACAGTGTTGTATCATTAGTTTTCAAGATGTTCAGCACGTAGATTCTCACACAGTCTTGTATCTTTATGTTTCACGAAGTTAAGCTTAAACATTCTCACATAATGATGTATCGTTAGTTTACAAGAAGCTACGCATGTAGTTTCTCACAGAGTGTTTTATACTTAGTTTTCAATAAGGTAGGCATGTAGATTCTCACACAGTGTTTTATCATTAGTTTCCCCGAAGTTACATATGTAGTTTCTCACACAGTGTTGTAACTTTAGTTTTCACGAAGTTATGCTTATAGATTGTCAAATAGTTTTGTATAGTTAATTTTCAATAAGTTACACATGTAGTCTCTGATACAGTGTTTTATTGTTTGTTTTTACGAACTTATGCTTATAGATTCTCACACAGAGTTGTATCGTTAGTTTTGAAGCAGTTTCACATGTAGTTTCTCACACAGTGTTGTATCGTTAGTTTTCAAGGAGTTAAGCATGTAGTTTCTCACACAGTGTTGTATCATTGGTTTTCAGGAAGTTACGCTCATACATTCTCACATATTGTTGTATCATTACTTTTGAAAAAGTTACGCATGTAGTTTCTCACACAGTGTTGTATCGTTAGTTTTCTAGAAGTTAAGCACGAAGTTTCTCACACAGTATTTTATCATTAGTTTTCACGAAGTTACGTTTATACATTTTCACAAAATGTCGTATCATTAGTTTCCAAGAAGTTATGCATGTAGTTTCTCACACAGTGTTGTATCTTTAGTTTTCACGAAGTTACGCTGATAGGTTTTCACATAGTTTTGTATCATTAATTTTCAATAAGTTACAAATTTAGTCTCTGATACAGTGTTGTATTGTTAGTTTTTACGAACTTATGCTTATAGATTCTCACACAGCGTTGTGTTGTTAGCGTTCAAGCAGTTTCGCATGTAATTTCTCACACAGTTTTGTATCATTGGTTTTCAAGAAGTTAAGCATGTAGTTTCTCACACAGTGTTGTATCGTTGGTTTTCACGATGTTATGCTTATACATTCTCACATATTGTTGTATCGTTACTTTTGAAGAAGTTACACATGTAGTTTCTCACACAGTGTTTTATCCTAAGTTTTCAATAAGGTACGCATGTAGACCCTCACACAGTGTTGTATCGTTATTTTGCAAAAAGTTATGCATGTAGTTTCTCACACAATTCTTTATAGTTAGTTTTCAATAAGTTACACATGTAGTTTCTCACACAGTGTTGTATCATTAGTTTTAAAGAAGATAAGCACGTAGTCTCTCACACAGTTTTGTATCATTAGTTTTCAAGAATTTAAGCAAGTAGTTTCTCACACAGTGTTGTATCGTTAGTTTTCAAGAAGTTAAGCACGTAGTTTCTCATACGGTGTTGTATCTTTAGTTTCAAGATGTTAAGCACGTAGTTTCTCACGCAATCTTGTATTGTTAGTTTTCACGAAGTTACACTTATACATTCTCACAAAGTGTTGTATCGTTAGTTTGCAAGAAGTTACACATGTAGTTTCTCACAGAGTGTTTTATAGTTAGTTTTCAATAAGGTACGCATGTAGATTATCACAAGGTGTTGTATCGTTAGTTTTCTGAAGTTATGCATGTAGATTCTCACACAGTGATGTATCATTAGTTCTTATGATGTTATACTTATAAATTCTCACGGAGTGTTGTGCCATTAGTTTTAAAGGAGTTATGCATGTAGGTAATCACACAGTGTTTTATCGTTAGTATTCAGTAAGTTATACCTGTAGATTCTCACTCAGTGTTATATCGTTATTTTTCCAGAAGTTACACCAAAAGTATCTCAATCAGTGTTGTATTGTTGGTTTTCAATAAGTTATGCATGTAGATTCTCACACAGTGTTGTATCGTTACTTTTCAATGAGTTATGCATGTAGGTAATCATACACTGTTGTATCGTTAGTTTTCAATAAGTTAAACGTGTAGATTCTCACACAGTGTTTACCTTTAGTTTTCAAGATGTTATGCTTATAGATTCTCATGCTGTGTTGTATCATTCGTTTTCAAGATGTTATGCAAGTAATTTTCACACAGTTTTATATCGTTAGTTTTCAAGCAGTTACTAGTATAGATTCTCACACAGTGTTATATGGTCAGTTTTCCAAAAGTTACCCAAAGGAATCTCATCCAGTGATATATCAATAGTTTTCAAGAAGTTTCGCTTATTGATTCTCACACAGAGGTGTATCGTTAGTTTTCATTAAGTTAAGTGTATAGATGTTCACAAGGCGTTGTATCCTTAGTTTTCAAGAGTTATGCATGTGGTTTCTCACAAGTGTTGTATGGTTAGAATTCAAGGAGTCATGCAAGTAGTTAATCACACAGTGTTATATTGTTAGTTTTCAAGAAGTTACGCTCATAGATTCTCACACAGAGTTATAACGCTAGTTTTCCAGAAGTTACACCAAAAGATTCTCACTCAGTGTTGTGTTATTAGTTTTCAAGAAGTTATGCTTATGGATACTCACAGAGTGGTATTTCAATAAGTTAAACATGGAGATTCTCACACAGTGTTGTATCATTAGTTATTAATACATTAAGCTTATAGATTCTCACGCAGTATTGTATCGTTAGTTTTCAAGAAGTTATGCATGTAGCTAATCACACGGTGTTGTATCCTTAGTTTTCGATATGTTAAACGTGTATATTCTCACACAGTATTGTATGGTTACATTTCAATGAGTTGCACGTGTAGATTCTCACACAGTGTTGTATCATTAGTTTTCAATAAGTTACGCATATAGATTCTCACAGAGTGTTATATCGTTAGTTTTCCCCAAGATACACCAAAAGATTCAAAAACATTGCTGTGTCATTAGTTTTCAAGAAGTTGCGCTTATAGATTCTCACACAGTTAAAAGTTAGTTTACCAGAAGTTACACCAAAAGATTCTCAGTCTTGTTGTGTCATTAGTTTTCAAGAAGTTATGCTTATAGATACTCACACAGTGTTATTTCAATAACCTACACATGTAGATTCTCACACAGTGTTGTATCATTAATTTTCAAGAAGTTTCACGTATAAAATCACAAGGAGCATTGTATCATTAGTTTTCAAGAAGTTGCAAATGTAGTTTCTCACACAGTGTTGTATTGTTAGATTTCAAGAAGTTACGCTTATAGGTTCCAACAGAGAGTTATATCGTTAATTTTCCAGTAGTTACACCGAAATATTCTCATGAAGTGTTGTATGGTTAGTTTTCAAGAATTTATAAGTGTAGACTCTCACACAGTGTTATATCATTAGTTTTCGAGAAGATACGCTTATAGATTCTCAAGCTGTGTTGTATAGTTAGTTTACAAGGTGTTATGCAAGTAGTTTGTCACATAGTGTTATATCATTAGTTTTCAAGAAGTTATGAATATAGATTCTAACACAGTGATCTATTATTAATTTTCCAGAAGTTACACCAAAAAATCTCACTCATTGTTGTATTGTTGGTTTTCTAATTTTTATTTTTATTTTTTGTTTTTTTTTACGAGACAGGTTTTCACTGTATTGTTGTGGAGGCTATCGGTCCAACCCGTCCTCAAACTCAGAGATCTGCCTGCCTCTGCCTCCCAAGTGCTGGGAATAAAGGCATGTGCCACCACTGCCCGGCTGTATTGTTGGTTTTCAAGAAGATACACATATAAATTCTCACACAGTGTTGTATCATAAGTTTTCAAGAAGTTACACGTGTAGAGTGTTGTATCATTAGTTTTCAAGAAGTTACACGTGTAAAGTTTTGTACCGTTAGTTTTCAAGAAGTTACATGTGTATACTGTTTTATCGTTAGTTTTCAAAAAGTTACAAGTATAAATTCACAAGCAGCGTTGTAAAGTTAGTTTTCCAGAAGTTATGCTTTTAGATTTTCACAGAGGGTAATAGTGTTAGTTTTCCTTAAGATACACCAAAAGATTCTCTTACAGTGTTGTATCATTAGTTTACAAGAAGTTTTGCATATAGATTCACAAGCAGCGTTGTATCATTAGTTTTCAAGAAGTTACAAATGTGGTTTCTCTCACAGTATTGTATCATTAGCTTTCAAGAAGATACACTTATAGATTCTCAGAGAGTATGTTTAGTTTTCAAGAAGTTAAGCATGTAGTTTCTCACACAGTGTTGTATCGTTAGATTCTAAGAAGTTATAATGTTATAACGTTAGCTTTCCAGAAGCTACATAAAAAATTCTCACACAGTGTTGTATCGCTAATTTTCCAGTAGTTACACCAAAATATTCTCATGAAGTGTTGTATGTTTAGTTTTCTATAAGTTACACTTGTAGTTTCTCTCACAGTGTTGTATCGTTATTTTTCAAGAATTTACAAGTGTAGACTCTCACACAGCGTTATATCATTAGTTTTCAAGAATATACGCTTATAGATTCTCAAGCTGTGTTGTATAGTTAGTTTACAAGATGTTATGCATGTTGTCTGTCACAGTGTTATATCATTAGTTTTCAAGAAGTTACGAATATAGATTCTCACACTGTGTTATATTGTTAGTTTTCCAGAAGTTACACCAAAAAATTCTCACTCAGTGTTGTATTGTTGGTTTTCTATATTTTATTTTTATTTTTTGGTTTTGTTTTACGCGACAGGGTTTATCTGTATTGTTTTGGAGGCTATCGGTCTAGCTGGCCATGAACTCAGAGATCTGCCTGCCTCTGCCTCCCGAGTGCTGGTATTAAATGCGTGTGCCACCACCACCCGGCTGTATTGTTTGTTTTCAATAGGTTAAAATGTAGATTCTCACACAGTGTTGTATCGTTAGTTTTTAAGAAGTTATACGTGTAGAATGTTGTATCCTTAGTTTTCAAGAATTTACACGTGTAGAGTGTTGTACTGTTAGTTTTCAAGAAGTTACATGTGTATAGAGTTTTATTGTTAGTTTTCAAAAAGTTACAAGTATAAATTCACAAGCAGCGTTGTAAAGTTAGTTTTCCAGAAGTTACACTTGGAGATTCTCATGCTGTGTTGTATCGTTAATTTTCAAGAAGTTACACGCATAGATTCAGAAGCAGCGTTGTATCGTTAGTTTTCAAGAAGTAACACTCATAGATTCTCACACAGTGTTATAACGTTAGTTTTCCAGAAGTTTCACGAAAAGGTTTCACTCAGTGTTGTGTCATTAAATTTTAAGAAGTTATGCTTATAGATACTCACACGGTGTTATTTCAATAAGTTACACATGTAGATTCCCCCACAGTGATGTATCATTAGTTTTCAAGTAGTTACGCTTATAGATTCACAAGCATCAGTTTTCAAGAAGTTACACGTGTAGTTCCTCACACAGTTTTAGTTTTCAAGAAGTTATGCTTATAGATTCTCACAGTCTTTTATTGTTTATTTTCCTGAAGACACACCAAAAGATTCTCATACAGATTTGTATCATTAGTTTTCAACAAGTTATGCTTATAGATTCTCACACAGTGTTGCATCGTTACTTTTAAAGGTGTTATGCAAGTACTTTTCACAAAGTGTTATATCGTCAGCTTTCAAGAAGTTATGAGTATAGATTCTCAGACAATGTTATATCGTTAGTTTTCCAGCAGTTACACCAAAAGTTCTCACTCAGTTTTGTATAGCTTGTTTTCTAGAAGATACACATGTAGCTAATCAATGTGTGGTATCGTTAGTTTTCAATAAGTTACATGTGTAGATACTCACACAGTTTTGTGTCATTAGTTTTCAAGAAGATATATTTATAGATTCTCACGCTGTGTTGTATCGTTAGTTTTCAAGATTTTATGCAGTAGCTTGTCACACATTGTTATATCCTTTGTTTTCAAGAAGTTACACCAAAAGTATCTCAATCAGTGTTGTATTGTTTGTTTTTATTAAGTTACACATGTATATTCTCACACAGGGTTGTATTGTTAGTTTTCAAGTAGTTACACGTGTAGAATCTCACACAGTTTTGTGTCATTAGTTTTCAAGAAGTTACACTTACAGATTCTCACACTGTGTTGTTTCGTTAGTTTTCAAGAACTTATGCATGTAGTTTCAAACACAATGTTGTATCGTTAGTTTTCAAGAAGTTACGCTTATAGATTCTCACACAGTGTTATAACGTTAGTTTTCAAGAAGTTACTCACACAGAGTTATTTCAATAAGTTACACATGTAGATTCTCACAGAATTGTATCATTAGTTTTCATGAAATTACCCTCATAGATTTTCACATAGTGTTATATCATTAGTTTTCCAGAAGATACACCAAAGGATTATCACACAGCGTTATATCACTAGTTTTCAAGAAGTTACACTTATTGATTTTCATCCAGTGCTGTATCCTTAGTTTTTAAGAAGATACATGTATAGATTTACACGAGTCGTTGTATCGTTAGTTTTCAAGGAGGTATGCATGTAGTTTCTCACACAGTGTTGTATCATTGATTTTCATTGAGTTAAACCTGTAGATTCTCACACAGTATTGTATCGTTACATTTCCATGAGTTACACGAGTAGATTCTCACACAATGTTGTATCGTAGTTTTCAAGAAGTTACGCGTATAAATTTTCTCACAGAGGTGTATCGTGAGTTTTCAAGAATTTGCGCAAGTAGTTAATCACACAGTGTTATATCATTACTTTTCAAGAATTTACGCATATAGATTCTCAAACAGTGTTATATCTTTATTTTTCCAGAAGTTATACCAAAAGATACAGTGTTGTATCATTAATTTTTAAGATGCTATGCTTAAAGATGTATCCTTAGTTTTCAACAAGTTACGCATGTAGCTAATCACACAGTGTTGTATTGTTAGTTTTCAATTAGTTACACGTGTAGATTCTCACGCAGTATTGTATCATTAGTTTTCAAGAAGTTATGCTTATAGATTCTCACGCTGTGTTGTATCATTAGTTTTCAAGAAGTTATGCCTATAGATTCGGAAGCAGCGATGTATCGTTAGTTTGCAAGAAGTTACACATATACATTCTCACACAGTGTTATCACGTTAGTTTTACAGAAGTTACACCAAAAGATTCTCACTCAGTGTTGTGTCACTGGTTTTCAAGAAGTTACGCTTATAGATACTCACACAGTGTTATTTCAGTAAGTTACACATGTAGATTCTCACACTGAGTTGTACCATTATTTTTCAAGAAGTTATGCATGTAGTGTCTCATAAAGTGTTGTATTGTTAGTTTTCAAGAAGTTACACATGTAGAGTGCTGTGTCGTTAGTTTTCAAAAACTTATGCTTATAGATACTCACACCATTTTGTATCGTTAGTGTTCAAGAAGTTACGCGTATATATTCACAAGCAGCATTGTGTCGTTAGTTTTCAAGAAGATACACATGTAGTTCCTCACACAGTGTTGAATTGTTAGTTTTCAAGAAGGTACGCGTATAGATTCTCACAGTGTGTTATATTGTTTGTTTCCAGACGTTACACTAAAAGATTCGTGAAAAAGTTGCATCGTTAGTTTTCAAGAAGTTGCACGTGTAGATATTCAGAGAGTGCTTTATCATTAGTTTTCAAGAAGTTACGCATGCGGTTTCTTACACAGTTTTGTATTGATAGTTTTCAAGACGTTTCAAGTGTATATTCTCACACAATGTTACATCATTAATTTTCAATTAGATATGCTTGTAGATACTCAAGTTACGTTGTATCATTAGTTTTCAAGATGTAACTACTTGAAAACTAACGATACAACACTGTCTGAGAATCTACACGTATAACCTATTGAAAATTAACCACACAACACTGTCTTAGAATCTACACGTGTAACTTATTGAAAACTAATGATACAACACTGTGTGAGAAACTACATGTGTAACAACGTGTAGATTCTGAGACAGTTTTGTTTTGTTAGAAATCACGTTGTTACACATGTAGTTTCTCACACAGTGTTGTTAGTTTTCAATAAGTTACACGTGTAGATTTTCAGACAGTGTTATATTGTGAATTTTCAATAAGTTACATGTGTAGTTTCTCACACAGTGTTGTATCGTTAGTTTTCCAGAAGTTACTAACGTAGTTTTTCACACAGAGAAGTTATGCATTCAGTTTAGAACTCAGAGTTGTATCGTTAGATTTCAAGAAGTTACATAGAAAGATACTCACACATTGCTGTATCGTTAGTTTTGAAGAACTTACATATATAGATTCTCACTCAGTGTTGTGTCATTAGTTTTCTATAAGTTTCACGTGTGGATTCTCAAGACAGTGTTGTATCATTACTTTTCAAGAAGTTACATGTATAGATTCTCACAAAATGTTGTATTGTTTGTTTTCAAGATGTTACATAGTATCGCACAAAGTGTTGTTTCCTTTGTTTTCAATCAGATACATGTGTAGATTCTGTCACAGTGTTGTATCTTTAGTTTTCAAGAAGTTACGAATATAGATTCTCACACAGAGTTGAATTGTTAGTTTTCAAGAAATTACACAGATAGTTTCTCACACAGTGTTGTATCATTTGTTCAGGAACTTACACATGTAGTTTCCAACATTGTGCTGTATGGTTAGTTTTCAATAAGTTACACGTGTAGATTCTCAGACAGTGTTATATCATTAGTTTTCCAGAAGTTATTAATGTAGTTTCTCACACAGAGTATTTTGTTGTTTTCAAGAAGTTATCCATTCATTTTAGAACTCAGAGGTGTGTCGTTTGATTTCAAGAAGTTAGGTAGATAGATTGTCACATAGTTCTGTATCATTAGTTTTCAAGAAGATGTGAACATAGATACTCACACAGTGTTGTATTGTTTGTTTTTAAGAAGTTACACATGTAGTTTCTCTCACAGTGTTGTATCGTTAGTTTTCAAGTAGTTACGAATATAGATTCTAAAACAGGGTTGTGTCGTTAATTTTTGTAAGTTACACATGGAGATTCTCACACTGGGTTGTATCGTTAGTTTGAAAGAACTTACGCATATAGATTCTTACTCAGTGTTCTATCGTTAGTTTTCAATAAGATATACGTGTAGATTCTCAGACAGTTTTGTGTCCTTTATTTTCAAGAAGTTACACATATAGATTCAAACACAGTGTTGTATCGATACTTTTCAATAAGATACTCTTATAGATTCTCAGAGTGTTGTATCGTTAGTTTTCAAGCAGCCACATATGTAGTTTCTCACACAGTGTTGTATCGTTAATTTTCAATAAGTTACACATGTAGATTTCAGACAGTGTTGTATCATTAGTTTTCCAGAAGTTACTAATGTAGTTTCTCACACAGTGTTATTTCCTTGGTTTTCAAGAAGTTATGCTTTCCGTATAGAAGTCAGAGTTTTATCGTTAGATTTCAAAAAATTACGTAAATAGAATCTTACACAGTGCTGTATCATTTGTTTTTAAGTAGTTGCACATATAGATTCTCTCACAGGGTTTCTTCGTTCGTTTTAAAGATATCTTGCATTTTTTAGTTTGTTTTCTCTTCCATTTCTTTGAGGGATTTTCCTATATCCTCTTTTAAGGCCTCTATCATTTTCATGAAAGTGGTTTTAAGGTCAATTTCTTCTGCTTCATTTCCATTGGAATGTTGGAGTCTTGCTGATGTCGAGTCTCTAGAATCTGGTGGTGTCATATTTGTTATTCTGTTGCTGAGTGTGTTTTTGTTTTGTCTTTCCCATCTCTTTTTCTAGTGGGTGCAGAAAGAGACCTTTACTGGTCTGGTGGTTAGGGGACCAGAGTTCCCTTTTGGTGTGGGCTAGCAAGTCCAATAATCTGGTAGTTCTTCTATTTCTTGTCCTCGTTCTGGTCCCGTGGGTGGAGAAGACCAAGAACCTGGGGTGCTTAGCCTCCCACCTGGTCTTCTGGTCCCTTTGCTGGATCTGCTGGTTTCCTGGTCTCATTTGTGGGAGTGAAGACCTGGAGTCTGGGGTGTTTGGCTCCCTACAGGATTGGAAGCTCTGTGCAGTTCCCAGGTGATCCCCAGGCACTGGAACACAGGCCCTGATGCAGTGTCTGTTGTACCTTTTCCCGTTTGAACAGCTGGTCTTGGTCTCCCTGGCTCCTTTGGTTTCCTGGTCTCCTTGCTGGGAGAGAAAATGAGGAATATGGGGTGCTTGGCTCCCACCAGGATTGGAAGCTCTTTGCAGTTCCCAGGCGATCCCCAGGCACTGGAACACAGGCCCAGATAAAGGGTGTTTTTTTACCTGGACCCGCTGGAACAGCTGGTCCCCTGGTCTCCCTGGCTCCTCTTTGAGTTAATTTTTTATCCTGTACTTTACTGAAAGTGTTTACCAGCTGTAGGTGTTCTGTGGTAGAGTATTTTGTGTCAGTTTTGCAAACTTTCATATCATCTACAGTGAATGTTTGACTTCTTCCTTTTCAATTTGTATCATCTTGATCACCTTAGGTTCTCTTAATTCTCTCACTAGAAGTTCAAGTACAGTATTGAAGAGAAATAGAGTTGACAGCCTTGAATTATTCCTGATTGTAGAGGGATCTTGGTGAGTTTCTCTCCATTTAGTTTAATGTTGGCTGTTGGGTTGCTTTTATCTTGTTAAATAGGTTCCTGTTTTTCCTGATCTGTCCAAGATTTTTATCATGAAGGGATATTGCATTTTTTCAAAGGTTTTCTCAATGTCTAGTGTGATGATCATGTGTTTTTTTCAGTTTGTTCATATGGTGGTTTACATTAACGGATTTTCATATGATAAACCATTCCTGCATCCCTGTGATGAAGCCTAAATGATCATGTTGTATGCTTTTTTCTAATATGTTCCTGAATTCAGTTTTCCAGCATTTTGTTGAGTATTTTTGCATCGATGTTCATGAAGGACACTGGTCTGTAATTGCCTTTCTTAGTTGTATTTTTTGTGTGTCTTTGTTACCAAGGCAATTGTGGCCTCATAAAAATATTTTGCTAATGTCCCTTTTGCTTCTATTGTGTCGAACAACTTGAGGTGTATAGTCACTTTCTTGAATTTCTGATAGAATTCTACACTGAAACTATGTGACTTGGAATTTTTTTGGTAGAGAGAATTTTTGGACTGCTTATGTTTCATTAGAGATAACAGATTTATGTACCTTGCTTATCTGTTCTTGATTTAAATTTGGTACGTGACATCTATCCGGAAAAATGTATAATTTCTTTAGATTTCTGAATTATGTGTATTAAATATTGTCAAACTATGACCTGATGATTCTTTGGATGTCCTCAATGTCCATTGTCAGTTCCCCTTTTAATTTCTGATTTTGTTAATCAGCATGCTCTCTATCTTCCTTTTGTTTAGTTAGTATAATGGTTTCTCTATCTTGTTGATTTTCTCAAGGAACCGACTATTTGTTGCATTGATTCTTTCTATTGTTTTCCTAGTTTCTACTTTAAGGATTTCAACCCACAATATGATTATTTTCTGGCATCTTCTATTCTTGGGCGAGTTTGCTTCTATTTTTCTATGACTCTAAATTTTGCTGTTCATTCTCTAGTGTGACTATTTTCAATTTTCTTCATTTGTGCACTTATTGCACAACTTTCCACTTCACTCTGCTTTCAGAGTGTCCCATACTTTGGGGAATGCTGTGTCTTCATTCTCATTATATTCCAGGAAGTCTTTACTTACATTTTTTTCTTTATTCCTTGAACTTTGTATTGTACAATTGAGCACTGTTCAGTTTCCATGAGTTGTATGGTTTCTGCCATTTGTGTTGTTGTTGAATTGGACATTTAATTCATGGTTGTCTGATAAGATACAACAGGATCTTCCAATTATTTACATAACTGGAGTTTTGCTATGTTACCAAATATGTGGTCAACTTTAAAGAATGTTCCATATGGAGCTGAGAAGAAGGGATATTATTTTTTGTTTGAATGGAATGCCCTATACATTCCTTTTAATTGCAGTTTGTTTATAATCTTTGTTAGTTCTTTTGTTTCTTTGTTAAGTTTCTCTCTGTTATCCTACATAGTGGTGAGAGTGGAGAGTTGAAGTCTCCTACTATAAGTGTATGAGGTAATATGTGTGATTTAAGATTTAGTGATGTTTAATTACCTATGTGGGTGCCTTTAATTTGGGGCATAGACGTTCAGAATTTAGTTTCTTCTTGATAAATTTTTCCTCTGATGAATATGAAATGACCTTCTTCATCTCTTTTGGTTGATTTCAACTTTAAGTTTAATGTTTTCAATTCTAGGATAGCTAAACCAGCTTCTTTGTTGGGTCCAAATGACAGGAAAATCTCTTCCCAACACTTTTTTTGAGGCAATTTCTGTATATGTCATTGAGATGCATTTTTGTTATGCAGCAGAATGATGGATCTTGTCTTTGTGTGCATTCTAATATCCGGTGTCTTTTATAGGTAAGTTAAGACCATTGGCCTGAGGGATATTAACAATTTAATTTTGATTATTTATTTCTTTTTGTTTGTGGTTGGTGGTGTTTTTGTGGGTAGATTTCCCCTATTTTCTTTTTTTGGTGTTTTGTAAAGTGGGATTATCTATTGCCTATGCATTTGTGAGTGTTTTTATCTTTGTTGGGCTGGCATTTTCCTTACAATATTTTCTCTAGGGCTGGATATATGGATATGTATCAAGTAAATAGGGTTTTACAATGGAATATCTCGTTTTCTCCATCTAGAATAATTGATAGCTTTCTTGTGTACAGTATTCTGATCTATATTTTATACTGCCATTGCATATGAAGAACATATATTCACGATCTTCTGGATTTCTTAGGTTCCAATGAGAATTTGTGTTCTATGACATAGTTGAACAGATGTCCTTGTAGTATGAATTTATATCCTTTCAGTTTATTGCTAAGAGTCAAATTGCTGGATCATAACCTAGACAGATAAACTGCCTTACTAACTGCGAAAGTGGTTGGACAAGTGTGCACTCCCACCCGCAATGGAGCAGTGCTCACTTTTCTTCACATCATCTCTAGCATATACTGTCATTGATTTTATTTGTCATTCAGACAGGTGTGAGAATGTATCGCAGGGGTTTTTTTATTTTCATTTCCGTAATGACTAAGGATGTTGAGAATTTTCTAAGCGTCTTTTAGCCATTTTATATTCCTCTACTGAAAAAACTTAAGTCCTATTGAAACAAAGACTCAACATAAACCCAGCCACAAAGAACCTGTTAGAAGACTAATTTTGAGGTACACTTGAATGAATTGGTAGAACAGACCTTTTCCTCAACATAACACCAGTAGCACAGATGCTGAGATCAGCAATTAATTAAAAGGACCACCTGAAAATGAGAAGTTTCTGTAAGGCAAATGACACACTCAAGAAGACAAAATGACATCCGACTGAATGCAAAAGAATCTTCACGAACTCCACATCTGATAGACGACTGATTTTCAATATTTACATAGCAATGATGAAGCTCATCCACAAAGCACCAGAACATTCAACTTAAAATTGGAGTACATAACTAAATAGAGAATTCTCAGGAAGAGAAAATGTACCAACAAAGATGCTGGGCAGGTTCTTCACAGATTATATTTAGTGAGATTAGGTGACCCCATGATTTTAACAGTTCCAGTTGCTGGGATATACACAATGCTTTTACAATAGGCTCATTTGGAGTCAGAACTCCATTGTATGCTGACAGTAAAAGTTGTAAAATTGCACAAAACTTTTGAAAGTAAATCTCCCATGTAAAATTCAGAATCTATTTCCTTATTCTTGGGCCCATTATATGGGCAGAGAAATTTCTGCCACAGTTGTCAGGCAACAGTTATGACATATCTGTCTGTCACAATCTAATACACCATCCATTTCTAAATCAACCACACCCACTCATGACCTCACAATATATCCTTTTCGACTTAGTAAGAAGGAAAACAATTCTCTCTATTTTTTACTTTTGCTGTCTTTTTTTACCTATGACTTCAGTCCATCGCACATGTAAGTAAATCTATCACTATACCATTTCAGTTGATTGATGGAAAGTTATATGTATTCCTTATGATACACTTTTCAAAGAGGAGTAAACACCATGGATATTGTATTTTGGTTGGTTGGAAGTGTTGTGGCCTCCTGGTGTTTCACCCAAACATTTCGTTACAGGAGTTGTTGGAAATTTTAGCTTTTGATTAGGTTGACATATCGGTAAAATTTTGTAATAATGGAAAAATTCTTGACACAGTTGGAGGGTTTTTTATCCACAAAAAGAGGGAGGATTATTATAATCACATAATAAAATAATATTAAACAAAACTCACTTTTCATAAAAGAAGTGTGTGGCCTGAACTTCAAGAGAAGAGGCCAGAATAACCAAGAACATTTAAGACTGCAAGAAGGAGAGGTATTTATGGAGGCCAGAATCATCCTGGGACCCTCTATGTGATTCTCTATAGTTGTGATTTCTTGATTCTCTACTGACGATGTATGAAGCAGACACAGAGAAGATCCTCCCTTAGACATTAACTCACATAGACTCCATGCTTGCTATTATTCATTTTACTGCTAAATCTGGCCAACAAAGGAACTAAGAGCCTATGCTTTCTATTTTCTCAAAGTAACAATTTCAGAGATCTTCATTATTGCACTGGAAATTGCATTCTTCACTGTGGCAAATAGATTTAATAGATTTAATGACAGAAAACACATCTCCAATGGACACTGACCTCTAAGATTGTACAATGGTTACTGCCTTTGTGAGAGTACAATATCCAAGGATAAAAATGTATTTTAGTTTTATATGTCGTTTTGGACACATGATATATTTTCAAAGAATTCCATAAAGTTTGTACAGTGACAAATGCCTTCGCAGACAGACAGACACATATAAGCCTGAATATAAGATACAAAATTCATGAACCTATGCACATATATCCCATTCTAAATCATCAAAGAGTGATACTTTTCTCTTAATTTGTATTCGATTTGGTGGGGAATACTTTTTATAACTCAAGAAGAATTTTGTCCCCCTAAAAATGAGTATATAGAGGTAATTTGATTACTTTTGAGAAATTTGGTAAAATCCTTGGAAAAAAGAAAATCCCTTCGTTTACAGGAGATATTATATATATCTCTTTATAAGCCTCG
Source organism: Mesocricetus auratus (assembly GCF_017639785.1). Taxonomy (NCBI): domain Eukaryota; kingdom Metazoa; phylum Chordata; class Mammalia; order Rodentia; family Cricetidae; genus Mesocricetus; species Mesocricetus auratus. Next base: position 42,635 of record NW_024430129.1, read on the forward strand.
CTCTATGATGCCACAATATGGTTGACAATGCCCTTGATTCATGTGGACAAGATTGATGATCTCAACAGAAGATTTTTATTCATGTCAACTGGCTAAAGAGGTTACTTGTGTCTACTTTTTGAGACAAGTGTCTTACCTGTTCTCACTAAAAAATAGGTTACATATCTAGAGAAAGGAAGATATATCTTTTCAGATTATTGGACTATAACCTGGGTTAACGCCAGATCCTTTTTAGTTTGAGTCTGTATATGACTTCTACAAGTTACCACAGTTTTACTTCTTTAAACTTGGCATAGCTCTAATAGTATATATGGTATATTAAATGTAAAATATACAAGCATGCCATTGGAATATCTTCTGAATCTTTAGATATTAAGATGGATTTGTCCCCAGCTTGCAATTTACTTGAATTTCTTTAGTCAAATGTTATCCTAAAGAATAAATTGTCCATGTGCTACCTATTATACCATCTGTGATCAGAGACTACCTTAACTGCAGAGATTCTTTAATATGTAAAATAACAGATGCCAAACTTTCTAAATTTTGACCCTGATAAATCTTAATGAGATTTTATGAATATTGGAGAGAAATTGCATCAAAGTTTAAATGATTCCATACTTCATGATGTATGTATGATAGCTAGATAAGCCATAAAGACAAAGGAACTTGTCACAAGAATCTTCTTATTTCATGGATTTAAACAAATTTCTATTACATCATGGAAATCTCTCCTGCTAATGTTCTCCCTATGAAAATAAAATGATTTTGCTTATTATCACTGCAAATCAGCAATAAATACTAATTACCTATATTGAAACAAATCTACAAGGTGCCCATAATTTTTTCTTCACAAGAAATTTAATATTAACTTGAAGTAATATACTCTGACTTGAGGTTTGTCTGTGAAAAAATTCTTTAGGTTTTTTTAAGTATATTTTTAATTTACATTGGAAACATGCATGCCTCAAACATAAATCCAAGCTCCCCCCTTCTGCCTCAACCAGATCCACCTCCACACCCTAACTGCCAGCCCAATCCTCCCTCATTCCTCAGGGAGAGTAAGGCCCTCCTTGCGGGGTTCTCCAGAGTCTCTCATTTCATCATGGGCAGGACCTAGACTCTTCCCCATGTATCCAGTCTGAGAGATCATCCCTCCATGTGGAATTGGCTCCCAAAATCCATTTGTATGCCATGGTGAACACTAGTCTACTACTCAAGGCCCCAGAGATTTCTGAGGCCTCCTAACTGACACTACATTCATGGAGTCTGGATCAGTCCACTGTTGGCCACTTAGTCATTAGTCTGGGGTACACGATCTCCCCCATGTCCAGTCAGCTGTCTTTGGGAATTTCATTAGCATGGTCTTGACCACCATGGTCATCTGTCTTTCATTTCAATCACTTGGTTCCAGGGGGTCAGTTCAGTGTTTAGTTGTAGACATCTGTCTCTGCTTCCATCAGTCACAGCATGAAGGTTCTAGGATGTCTTATAAATTAGTCATCAACCTTATCATCAGGTAGTGCCTATTAATGTAGTCTCTTCACTATTACTTAGTTTTCCAGTTGGTGTTATCCTTGTACATGTCTGGAAATCTCACTAGGGTCCTCTCTCTCCTCAAAGCTATAATGACTCCAACTTTTATGTAATCTCTCATCCTGGTCTCCTCTATTCTTACCAGAATCATCATTCCTGCTCCCAACTACCTTCCTCTTACTCCTCTCTTTTTGCTGGTTCCCTCACTTCTCCCCACTTGTTCCCAAATTGCTCAAGAGATCTTGCCTCTTTCCACTTCTCTGGGGTATAATGCATATCTATTGGAAACCTCCCTCTTTCCCAGATAACTGGCACTGAGACTGTAGGCTGACACTCCCATGAACCATGTCTAAAATCCATATATGAGTGAGAATATTCAAACCATATTTGTCTTTTTGTGACAGGACCTCACTCAGGATGGTTTCTTCTAGTGCCATCCATTTGCCTGCAAATTTCAAGATTCTGTTGTGTTTTTCCACTGTGTAGTAACCGTTGTGTAAATGTACTACCTTTTGTCTATCCACTCTTCAGTTGTGGGGCATCTACGTTGTTTCCGGGATCTAGATATTACAAATAATTCTGCCATGATCATAGAGGAACAGACATCCTTGTTTTATGAATGTGTACTTTTGGGTATATGCCTAAGAGTGGAATTGCTGGGTCATGTGGTAGACTTACTCATATTTTCCTGAGGAATCTCCATACTGATTTCCAAAGTGGCTGTACAAATTTGCACTTGCATCAACAATGGACAAGTGTTCCCCTTTCTCCACATCCTCTCCAGCATAAGCTGTCATTGTTGTTTTTTATTTAAGACATTCTGAGAGGAGTAATATAATATCTCAGGAATGTCTAAGGATGTTGAACAATTTCTCAAGTGTCTCTCATCCACTTTAGTCACCTCAATAGAGAAATCTCTGTTTAGTTCAGTCCCCCACTTTTTAATTCGTTCCTTTGGTGTTTTGGAGAATAGCTTCTTGAGTTCTTGGTAAATTTTGGAGATCATCCCTTTGTCAGATGTGGGGTTAGTGAATATATTTTCCCAATCTGTGGGTTGCCTTTTTGTCTTGCTGACTGTGTCTGTTGCCTTACAGAAGCTACTCAGTTTCAGAAGGTCCCATTTATTAATTGTCAATCACAGTGTTTGTGCTAGTGGTGTTATGTTCAGGAATATATCTCCTGTACCAATTCGTTCAAGGGTACCTCCCACGTTCTCTTCTAACAGGTTCAGTGTGGCTGGATTTATGTTGAGGTCTTTGATCCATTTGGACTTATTTTTGTGCATGGCAATAGTCATGAATCTATCTGCAGTCTTCTACATGCCAAAATCCAGTTTTGCCAGCACCATTTGTTGAAGATGCTATAATTTTTACATCGTAAAATTCTAGCTTCTTTGTCGAAAATCAGCTGTTCTTAGGTTTGTTGATTAATCTCAGAGTGTTCAATTCGATTCCATTGGTCAACCTGTCTATCTTTATACCAATACCAAGCTGTTTTCAGTACTACAGCTGTATAAGAGAGCTTGAAGTCAGTAATGGTGAAGCCTCTAGATGTCACTTTGTTGAGAAGTGTTTTCTTGACTATTCTGTGTCTTTTGTTTTTCCATATAAAGATGAGACTTGTTCTTTCAGGGTCTTTGAAGAATTGTGCTGGGATTTTGATGGGGATTTAATTGATTCTGTATATTGCTTTTGGCAGGATTACCACTTTTACTACATTGATCCCACCTATCCAAGAGTATGTGAGATGTTTTCATTTTCTGCTGTTTTCTTTAATTTCTCTCTTTAAAGATTCAAAGTTCTTGCGATACAGGTCTTTCACTTGTTTGGTTAGCATTACCCTAAGGTATTTTATCTTGTGTGTGGCTATTGTAAAATGTGATGTTTCTCTGATTTATTTCTCAGACCTCTTATCTTCTGTATATAACAGGGGTACTGATTTAGTTGATAATGTATCCTGCCACTTACTGAAGGTGTTACTCAGCTGTAAGAGTTCCCTGGTATAGTTCTTTGGGTCTCTTATGTAAACATATCATCTGCAAATAGTGAAAGTTTGACCTTTTCCTTTCCTATTTGTATCCCCTTGATCTCCTTTTGTTGTCTTATTGCTCTAGCTAGAACATCGAGTACAATATTGAAGAGGAATGGGGAGAGGGGACAGCCTTGTCTTGTTGCGGATTGTAGTGGAATCACCTTGAGTTTCTGTCCATTTAGTTTGATGATGGCGGTTGGTTTGCTGTATATAGCTCTTATTATGATTGGGTATGTTCTGGTTATCCCTGATCTCTCCAAGACGTTTATCATGAAGGGGTATTATGTTTTGTTAATGGATGTTTCAGCATCTAGTGAGATGATCATGTGATTTTATTTTCCTCAGCTTTCTTATATGGTGGATTACATTGATAGATTTTCATATGTTGAACCATTCGTTAATTCCTGTAATCAAGTCTACTGGGTCATGGTTGATGAGATTTCTGATGGATGCGATTTGGCAGTATTTTGTTGAGTATTTTTGCATCAATGTTCACAAGGGAAATTGGTCTGAAGTGCCCTTTCTTGTATTTTTCGTGGCTTGGTTATCAATTTTTATTGAAACCTCGTAAAAACAGTTTGGCAAAGACTCTTCTGCTTCTATTGCATGTAGTAATTTGAGGAGAAATGGTATAAGCTCTTCTTTAAATTTCTGGTAAAATTCAGCACTGAAGCCATCTGGCACTGGGCTTTTTTTGTTTTGGGAGAATTTTGATGACTGCTTCTATTTCCTTAGGTGTTATAGTTCTATTTAAATTGCATATCTGTTCTTGATTTAATTTTGGCAGATGATATCTATCCAGGAAGTCATCAATTTACTTTAAATTTTCGAATTTTGTAGAATACAATTTTTCTATTTTTAAAAACTATTTTATTACTTTAATTTTAAATAGCTTTCTTCACATGTCGATCCTTGTTCCTTCTCTCTCTCCTCTTCCTTCATCTCTTACCGTCTCCCACAGCCTACCACCATATCTCCACTTCCTTCCACATAGGGGATACCCAGAGTCTGTCACTTCCATTAGGGCAGGTTCCAGGCACTCCCTAAATGTCCAGGCTGAGAGAGAATTCCTCTTTGTGTTATGGACACACGAAGTCCGTTTGTATAACAGGTATAAACACTGATCTACTGCCCAGGGCTCCATAGGTTGCCCAGGCCTCTTCACTGACTCTCATACTCAGGGGGTCTGGGTCATTCCCATGCTGGCTTCCCACCTGTCAGTCTGGGGTCCACAAGCTTCCCCTTGTTCAGATCAGCTCTCTCAGCTGGTTTTGCCAGCCCATTCTTTGCCGATATGCTCATCGCTCCCTCTCTCTCTGTGTCATTGGCTTCCATGGGTTCAGTCCAGTGTTTAACTGTGGGTGTTTGCCTCTGCTTCCATCAGTAACTGGGTGAAGGTTTTAGGATGGCATATAGGGTAGATGTCAAGTTCGTTATCAGAAATGGACATTTAAGTTGGTTTTTCTATTATTGCCTTTTTTACAGTTGGTATCATCCCTTTAGATCACTAGAGGTCTAAGTGGTGCCAGATCTCTCTTCTAACTTATGACTCCCCCTATTATGGTGTTTCTCATCCTGTTTTCCAACTATCCTACCCACCACACAACCGTCCTGTTTCCCCATCACCTACTCTCTCTTTCTCTTCTCCTCCTCTCTTCTTCCCAGCTCCCACTCCCCCACACCTCTCACCGAGTTCCCAAACATTTCAGGAGATCTTGCCTCATTCCTCTTCTCTGGGGTACCATGCATACCTCTCTTAGGTTCTCTCCTGATTCCAGTCTCTCTGTCAGTGTAAATTCAGACTGTCACTATGCTGATCATTGTCTAAAATCCATAGATGAGTGAGAACATACCATGTTTTTCTTTTTGTGACTAGTAACCTCACTCAGGGTGTTTTCTTCTATTGCCATCCACTTATCTGTGTATTTCCAGATTCCATTGTTATTTTTGCTGAATAGTAAAATGTGTAATGTACCACATTTTCTCTTTCCACTCTTCAGTAGAGGGGCATCTAGGCTGCTTCCATGATCTGGCTATTACAAATAATGATTCTATGAACATAGTGTGTCAGAAGTCCTTGTTGTATGAATTTGCATCTTTTGGATATTTGCCTAAGAGTGGAATTTCTGGGTCTGGTAGTTTGATTCCCATTTTCAATACGTATCTTCATACGGAATTCCAAAGTGGATCTATGAGTTGGCACTCCCACAAGCAATGGAGCAGTGGTCCTCTTTCTCCACATCCTCCACAGCATAAATTGTCTTCGTTTTTTTTTTAGCTATTTTGATGGGTGTAAGGTGATATCTCAGAATTGTTTTGATATGCATTTCCCTGATGGCTAAGGATGTTAAACACATTCTCAAGTGTCTCTCAGTAATTTTAGACTCCCCTATTTAGAATACGCTATTTATTTCTGTACGGCACTATTTAGTTTGATCTTTGGAGTTTTGGAGACTTTCTTCTTGAGTACTTTGTAAGTTTTTGAGTTCATCCCTCTGTCAGATATAGGGTTATTGAATATCTTTTCCCATTCTGTGGACTGCCTTTTTGTCTTATTGTCTGTATCCTTTGCCTTACAGAAGCTTCTTAGTTTCAGGAGGTCTCCTTTGTTCATTGTTGATTTCAGTGTCTGTACTACTAGTGTTATGTTCAGGAAGCAGTCTCCTGTACCAATTCATTTGAGAGTATCTCCCACTTTCTCTTCTAAGAGTTTCAGTGTGGTTGGATTTATGTTGAGGAATTTGTTCCATTTGGTCTTAAGTTTTGTGCAATGCAAAAGACATGGATCTACTTGCAGTCTTCTACATGCCAATATCCAGTTATGCCAGCACAATTTGTTGAAGATGCTTTCTTTTTTCCATTAGATAATTTTGGCTTCTTTGTCAAAAATCAAGTGTTCACAGGTGTGTGTGTTAAAATCAGCATCTTCACTTCAGGTCCATTGGTCTGCTTATCAATTTTTGTGCAAATACCAAGCTGTATTCAGGACTATAGATCTGTAATAGAACTTGAAGTCAGGTATGTTGATGCCTCCTGAAGTTCCTTTATTATATAGGGTTGTTTTGGTTATCCTGGGTCTTTTGTTTTTCCATATAAAGTTGATTATTGTTCTTTCAAGGTCTCTGAAGAATTGTGCCAGAATTTTGATAGGGATTTCATTGAATCTGTAGACTGCTCTTGACAAGATTGCCATTTTGATTATGTTGATCCTACCAATCCAAGAGCATGGGAGAAATTACCATTTTCTGGTATCCTCTTTGATTTCTTTCTTTAGTGACTCAAAGATCTTGATATACAAGTCTTTCACTTCTTTGGTTAATGTTACCCTGGATATTTTATGCTGTTTATGGGTGTTGTAAAGTGTGTTGATTCTCTGATTTCTTTCTCAGCCACTTTATCATCTGTATATAATAGGACCACTTATTTTTTTGAGTTAACCTTGCGTCCTGCCACTTTGCTGAAGGTGTTTATCATCTCTAGGAGTTTCTCAGGTCACTTATGTAAACTATCATATCATCTGCAATAGTGAAAGCTTTCTTATTCTTTTCCTATTTGTATCCACTTGATCTCCATTTTTTGTCTTATTGCTCTAGCTAGAACTTCAAGTACACTATTGAAGAGATATGGAGAGAGTGGACAGCCTTGTCTTTTTCCTGATTTTAGAGGAATTGCGTTGGGTTTCTATCCATGTTGTTTGATGGTAGCTGTTAGTTTACTGTATATTAGTTTTAAATATGTTCAGGTATATTTCTGTTATGCCTTATCTCTCTTGGACCTTTATAATGAAGGAATGCTGGATTTTGTCTAAGGCTTTTTCAGCATCTAGTAATAAGATCATGTGGTTTTTCTTTTGCAGTTTGTTTATATGGTGGATTACATTGATATATTTTCTAATGTTGAACCATCCCTTAATTCCTGGGATGAAGACTACTTGATCATGGTGGATCAGTTTTCTTTCTTTTTCATGAAGGTGCATTTAAGGTCATTCTCTTCTGCTTCATCTGCATTGGGGTGTTAAGGTATTATTGGTGTAGAATCTGTAGATTCTGGTGATGTTGTATTTGTTTTTCTGTGGCTGATTGTGTTCTTTTTTAACTTTAAATTTAGATTAGAAACAAGGTTGATTGTGTTCTTATACTGCCTTTTTCCCATCACTTCTTCCAGTATGCATAGAAAGAGTCTCTTCCTCTCCTGATGGGTAGGTGACCAGGGTTCCCTTTCAGTGGGTGCAAGCAAATCCAATACTCTCTGGCCTCTGGTCTCTGTGCCCTGCCCTGAGTGTGGGCAGAAGTTGACCAGCTCTCTCTCAGGCTCCTGGTCACTTGGTCTTCTCTCCTGGATGCAGTCCCTAAGCCAGTGGATTTGAGAGAGGGTGAGCGGGAGGAAATCGTGTCTAAGATGGGGAACCGGTGTTCCCCTCTGTCCTCTGCCCCGAGTATGGGCAGAAGTTTACCAGCTCTCTATGCAGGCTCCTGGTAATAATGTCACTTCAAGTACAATAGTGAAGAGTTATGGAGTGAGTGGACACCTTCTCTTGTTCCTGATCTTAGACGAATTGCATTGAGTTTCTCTCCTTTCAGTTTGATGTGGCTATTGCCTTGCTTTATATAGCTTTTATTATGTTAAGGTATGTTCCTGTTATCCCAGATCTCTCCAAATGATGTTGGTATTTGTCAAAGATTTTTCATCACCCAGTGAGAAGATAATGCGATTTTTGTTCCTCAGCTTGCTTATATGGTGGATTATATTGATGGATTTACATATGTTGAACCCACCCTGAATGACAGGGTTGAAGCCTACAGGATGATGGTGGATGAGTTTTCTGATATGTTCTAGGATCCAATATGCCAGTATTTTATTGAGTAGTTTTGCATGAATGTTCATGTGGAATATTGATGTGGATTTCTCTTTCTTACTTGTGTCTTTTTTGGCTTGGGTATCAAGGTTATTCAAGCCTCATAGAAAGAGTTTGGCATAGAATACTTTGAGAAGAATTGGTATATGCTATTCTTTGAATTTCTGGTATATTTCTCCACTGAAGCTATCTGGCTCTGGGCTCTTTTTAGTTGGGAGACTTGTGATGACTGGTTCTATTTCCTTAGAGGTTATAGGTGTATTTAAGTTCCTTATCTCTTCCTGTTTTAATTTTGACAAGTGATATCTATTCAGAAAATTGTCCATTTCTTTTTGATTTTCAAATTATGTGCACTACAGGATTTCAAAATATGACCTGATGATTCTCTGGATTTCTTCAGTGTCCACTGTTATGACCCTCGTTTCATTTCTGATATAGTTAATTTGCATGTTTCATTTCTGATATTTTTAATTTGCATGTTCACACTCTGTTGTTTGGTAAGTTTCAATAAAGGTTTATCTATCTTGTTGATTTTCCCAAAGAACCAACTCTTCGTTATATTGATTTTTTGTATTGTTTTGCTAGTCTCTGTTGTATTGATTTTAACCCTCAATTTGATTATTTCCTGGCATCTACTCCTCCTGGGTGAATTTGCTTCTTTTTGTTCTAGAGGTTTCAGTTGTGCTGTTAATTCTCTTGTGTAACTATCATCCAGTTTCTTCATGTGGGCACTTAGTGCTATGAACTTCCCTCGTACCACTGCTATCTAAGTGTCCCATAAGTTTGGGTATGTTGCATCATCATTCTCTTTCTTTTTTATTTCTTCATTGACCCAGACATGGTGCAATTATGCATTATTCAACTTCCATGGTTTTGTAGGGTTTCTGCAATTGTGTTGTTGTTGAATTCTAATTTTAACGCATGGTGGTCTGATAAGTTGCAAGGAGTTATTCCAATTTTTTGGTAGGTACCTGTTGAGATTTGATATGTTGCCAAGTATGTAGTTGATTTTTGAAAAGGTTCCATGTGGCGATGAGAAGAAGGTATATTATTTTCTTATTGGGTGAGATGTTCTATATGTCTGTTAATCCCAATTGGGTCATAACTTCTATTACCTCATTTTGTTCTTTGTTAAGTTTCTGTGTGGTAGTCCTGTCAATGTTGAGAGTGTGGTCTTGAAGTCTCCCACTATAATTATGTGGAGTTTTATATGTGATTAGAGTTTTAGTAATGTTTCTTTTATGAATGTGGGTGCCTTTGTATTTGGTGCATTGTTGTTCAAAATTGAGATTCCATCTTGTGGTATTTCTCTTGTGATGAGTATGAAGTGCCCTCCTTCATCTCTTATGATTGATTTCATTTTGAAATGTAATTTATCAGGAATTAGAATTGTTATCCCATTTGTTTATTGGGTCCATTTGATTGGAAAACCTTTTCCCAACCTTTCACTGTGAGGTAACGTCTGTCTTTGAGGCTGAGATGTGTTTCTTGTATCCATCAAAATGATGGGTATGGCCTTTGAATCCAGTTTGTTTTCTGTGTCTCTTTATGGGCAAGTTTAAACCATTAATATTGAGGGATACTAATGATCATTAAATGCTCATTCTTGTTTCTTTTGGAATAGTAGATTCTTGTGAAATTATATGTGGATTTTCACCTCTTTTCTTGTGGCTGTTTCTAAGGTAGAATTGTCTATTGCCTGTGTTTATCTGGTTGTAGTTAACTCCCTTGGGTTGGTGTTTCCTTCCAGAAATTATTGTAGAGCTGGGTTAGTGGATATGTATTGTTTAAATGCGGTTTTGTCATGGAATATCTTGTTTTCTCCGTCTATAGTGATTGAAAGCTTAGCTGGGTATAGCAGTCTTGGCTGGCATATGTGGTCTGTTTGTATTGATAAAATATCTGTCCAGGACCTTCTGCCTTTCAGAGTTTCCATGGAGAAGTCAGGTGTGATTCTGATAGGTTTTGTCTTTATATGTTATTTGGCCTTTGTCCTTTGCTGCTCCTAATATTCTTTCTTTATTATTTATGTTCAAGGTTTTTACTATTATATGGCAAGAGGATTTCCTTTCATCTCTTTTATTCTATTGGTTATGCTTGCACTTCTATTACTTGATCATTTCCCCAGTTTTTCCATTTCCAGCATTCCTTCAAAATGGTTGGTTTTTGGTTTTTGTTCTGTATTTCAGCTGTCAACCCTTGTACACTTTGAATTGTTTTTTTCTAATTTTTGTTTTGTCTTTTCCTCTTTTTCTTGCATTTGTTGTTTTTCTTCCATTTCTTGCATTTTCTGCATTTTTTGGATTGTTTTTTTCCTCCATTTCTTGCAGTTCTTGTATTTTTGGTTTGTTTTTTTCTTCCTTGTATTTAAGGGATATTCTCATATCTTCTTTGAGGGCTGTATCATTTTCATGAAGTTGCTTTTAAGGTATTCCTCATTGGCTTCTTCTGCAATGGACTGTTCAGGTCTTGCGGGTATATCTTCTCTAGTTTCTGTTGGTGTAATATTAGCTTTTCTGTTGGTGGGTGTGTTTTTGTTTTTGCTCCTCCCCATAATTTCTTTCTATGGGTGCAGAAGGAGTATCTTCCTCCCCTGGTGGGTATGTGACCCCTTGCCTGTGGGTAGGAGCAGGTCCAATATCATGGTTGCTGCTATCTTGCATGGCTGGAGGCCATCCTAGTGTCAGGACCTTATCAATCTTTGTGTATGCTGGAGCCTTGCCACGCCTGTCCCATAGCTTGAGACTGGGGCTTGTAAACTGCCAGTCTCTGGTCGGCCTGAATCCCATTGTTGTGGTATCCAGATCAGCTGTGTGCAGTCTTCAGGTCTCCGGTGGTACTGCTTAGGTCACCAGGGTTTAGGATTTCCTCACCTCCCCTGTTCCATGGGTGGAGACTGGTACTTGGAAACAGGCAGTCTCTGGGTGAGCTGAATCCCATTGGGCTTGGATCCATGTCTGCTGTGAGCATTCTTCAAGTCTCCGGTGGTTCTTAAGAAGTGTATTTTCATAGAGAGAAGATTAGCAAGAGAAATTTCCATGATGTAATGGAAGGTTGTTTAAACCCATGAAATAAGAAGATTCCTTTAACAAGTTCCATTGGCTTTGTGGCTTATCTAGCAATCATACATATAACATGAAGTAATTCAATCATGAAAATTTTGATGGAATTTCCCACCAATATGCCTAAAATCCACATCAACATTTGTAAGGGTCAAAATTTAGAAAGTCTGGCATCCATTGTTTTACATTCTGCAATTAGGATACTCTCTGATCACAAGTAGAATAATAGGTAGCACAAGAACAACTTATATTTTAAGGCAGCATTTGATAAAGAAATGCAAGGAAATCTCTATGTGGGCAGAAATACATCTACATATCAAATGATTCAGAAGGTATTCCATGTCATGCTTGTATATTGTACATGTAGAATACCATATCTACTAATAAAGCTTTCCAAATTGAAAGAACGAAAACTCTGTTATCTTGGAGAAGCCACATACAGACACAAACTAAAAAGGATTTGGGGTTAACACAAGTTATAATACAATGATCAGAACAGACAAATTACCATTCTCTAGGCATTTATTTTAGTGAGAACATGTAAGAGTGTTGTCTTAAAATATAGAGATAATTAATTTCTTCAGAGAGTTGACATGAATAATAATCTGTTGACACCTCCAAGCTTGCAAACATGAATCAAGGACATTGTCACAAATATAGTGGCTTCATAGACTGAGGTTTATAAAGAGAGAATGTATAACCTGTCCTGCCACAGATAGGGTGGCCTTTTTTCATGGGATTTCACCAAAGATCTCAAAAGCAAACAAGATGCCTCTGTAGGCTCATTGTTATGGAAGGGAAATATTTTTGTGTTATATAAAGTATACCCCCAAACAAATCTACTATGGATAGAGAAAAAACATCACTTCTTGGTGCTTTTACAATGGAATAAATGTGAGTAGGTGTGTCAGTTTTGTATTCTACACTCATGCTTATGAGTGTCTGTCTGTTGGCCAAAGCATATGTCACTGTACAAACTTTGTGAAATTTTCGAAACATATATCATAGGTCCAAAAAGTCACATGAAACTGAAATATATTTGCTATCATTGAATATTTTACTCTACCTAAGGTAATATCTACTGTACAACCTTAGAGCTCAACATGAATTGGAGGAGAGTCTCCTGCCATTAAAGTATATGGTGGTTTAAAGTCTATATACCACAGTGAATAGTGTAGTTTCCGTGTTGTTATGAAGAACTCTGAAATTGTTTACTTAGGAAATCAGAAAATACAGGCTCACAGTTCCTTTGGTACACACATTTAGCAGTAAAGCAAATTTTATAAAGCCAGGAGTCTATATGACTCAATGTATAACACTGTGTCCTCTTCATACATCTTCAGCAGAGAACAAAGAGATCCCAACTACTCAGAATCACATAGCGTGTCCCTGGATGATTTTGGCCTCTGTAAATCCTCTCCTACTTGGGCTCTTTAAATTGCCTGGATTATTCTGGCCTCTTCTCTTGAAGTTGTGGCCACATCCTACTTTTATGAACTTTAAGGTTTTTTTATAATTTTAATTATTTGATTATAATACTCCCTCTGAGTGTGGACAAAAATTCCCTATTTAGGGCTAACTTTCATTCCATTTTTTGCAAAATTTTATCAGTATTACAGCCTTCTCTGAAGCTAAAATATCCAACAACTAATGTACCAAAATATATGTGTGAAATACATGGAGGCCACAAACCTTCACAGAAAAGCACAAAAACTAAAGGTATTCTCCATTTGAAAAACTATAGTGTGTGTGTCTGTGCATGTGTGTGTGTGTGTGTGTGTGTGTGTGTGTGTCCACCAAGAAACTGGAATGTTACAGTGATCCATTTACTTCCATGTGTCCTGTACTGAAGACATAGAACATACCTTTGAGACAACAGAAGTAAAAATAGAAATTTGTAGCCTCTGGCTAAGTCTAGGAGGATATATTGTGAGGTAATGAGTGGGTATGGTTGGTTTAGAAATGAATGGTATATTAGATTGTGGCAGAGAGATACATCATAATTGTTGCCTGACAGCTGTGGCAGAAGTCTCTGCCCATATCATGTACCCAAGGAACAGGAAGCAATTGAGAAGCAGGATTGTGCAGGGGAGGTTTAATATTCAAGATATGTGTAATTTTAAACTTTTGATGTCAGCATATAATGGACGTCAGTCTCCAAATGAGCCTATTGTAAAAGTCTTGGTCTTTTCCATGCAACTGGAAGTGGCAAACCACACAAGAGTACCCAATCTTACTAATAATAATCTGTGAAGTACATTCTCCAAATTTTTGTTGGTACATTTTCTCTTCTGTAAAAAGTAAATCTCTTTTGATTGATTTTATTTTGAAGTCTAATTTGTTAAATATTAGGATTGCTAACTCTGCTTGTTTCTTCTGTCCGTTTGTTTGGAAAATATTTTGCTAACCCTTAACTCTGAAGGAAAGGCTATCTTTGCATCTGAGGTGTGTTTCTTGTATGCAAGAATGGGTTCTGTCTTGGAATCCATTCTCTTACCCTGTTTCTTTGTATGGGTGTGTTAATTTAATTAATATGTAGGGATAATAGTGACCATTTATTGCTCATTCTTGATTGTTTCGAACTTGTTGATGGTGGTGAAATAATATGTGAATATGTACCCCTTTTTTCTTCTGGCTGTTCGTAAGGTGAGATTATCTATAGCCTATGCATCTTAGACAAAGAAGCTAAGAATATAAAATGGAAAATGAAAGGATCTTCAACAAATGGTGCTGGCATTACTGGATACTGGCATGTAGATGAATGCACATAGACACAGGTTTATCACCACAAACATTAGTTAAGTCCAAATGGATGAAAGACCTCAACATAAATCAAGCCATACTGAACCTCTTAGAAGAAAAATTGTTAGGTAACATTGAATGAATATGTACAGGAGATTGTTTGTTGAACATAACAACCGTAAGACACACACTGAGGTCACCAATTGATTCTTGGGACCTCCGTAAATTAAGAAGCTTCTGTAAGGCAAAGGACACTGATGACAAGACAAAAAGGCAGCCCACAGAATGGGAAAACACATTCACTGACCCCAAATTTGACAGAGGGCCGATCTCTAAAATTTAAAAAGAACTCAAGAAGCAATTCTCCAAATCAACAAAGGATCAGTTTAAAATTATGCTACAGAATTAAATAGAGAATTCTCAATGGCTACAAGGCACTTAAGAAAGTGCTCAATATCCCTAGTCATCAGGGACATGTAAATCAAAAACTCTGTAATACCATATTAACCTTGTCAGGATGGCTAAAAACAAAATCACCAATGACAGTTTTTGCTGGAGGAGATGTGGAGTAAGGGGAACATTCCTCCAATGTTAGTGGGAGTACCATCTTTTACAGCTACTTTGGATATCAAAATGGAGATTCCTCATGAAATGGAATCTACCAAAAGAACCAGCAATTCCACTCGGTTCCAGTATTTTCATAGCAAGATTATTTGGAATATCCAGAATTTGGAATCAACCTAGATGTCCTTCAACTTAAAAATGGAAAGAAAATGTGGTGCACAACAAAACAAAGGAAACTTGAAATTTTCACAGAAATGAATGGCACATTACAGTCACAAAAAGACAAACATTGTATATACTCAATCATATGTGCATTTTAGGCATAGATCAGGGGAGTGCTAGGCTTCTGGCCAAGGCCCAGAAAGTCTGAGGAATAGAACTTTCTACCAACAACTGATGGAAGAGGAGGAAAAACCCATAGCAAAACACTGAGCAGAACTCAAGGAGCCCAGTGACAAAGAGGGAGGACTGATGAGCATAGGGGTCAAGACTTTGCTTATTTAACTCACAGAAACAGCTGACCTGAACAAGTGGGATATCTTGATCCACAGACTGGCAGCTTGGAACCCAGCATGAGACTGATCAAGTCCACCTGAATGTAGGTGTCAGTGAGGAGGCCTAGGCAATCAATGGGAACTTGGGGAGTAGATAAGTATTTATCATTGGCATGCAAATGGACTTTTAGTGCCCATCCAAAAATAAGAGATGCCCTCTTTTAGCCTCAAAAATTGGGGAGGGCCTAGGCCCTGCCATGGATGAAATGACAGACTATGTATATCCCCCATAGAGTGCATCTACCTCCCTGGTGAAAGAAGTGGGGATTGGGGAAGGGGGCATGTGTAGGTTAACAGGAGTGGGAATGTGTGAGAGGAAAGGAGGGAGAGGGACAGGGCTCTGTGATTTACATGTGAACCAACCTTGATTCTAATTTATATTTCAAAATAAAAATGATGTAAAAATAAGTAAATAAGTAAAATTCCATTAATAATTCTCTATTTAGTTCTGTATCACATTTTGAAATTGAATTGTCTGGTGCTTTGGTGACAAGTTTCTTCATTACTATGTATATATTGAATATCGTCCTCTTTTATCTGTGGGATTTGTGAGCATCCCTTTGCATTCAATGGGCTGTAATTTATTCTTGAGTGTGTCCTTTGCCATGTAGATACTTCTAATTTTCTGGTGGTCCCTTTTATTAATTGTTCATCTCAGCATCTGCGCTACTGATGTTATGTTGAGGATGTGGTCTGCTGTAACAATACTTTCATGATTATCTTTGGCTTTCTCTTCTAAGAGGTACTTTCAGTTTGGCGGGATTTTGTTTAGGTCTTATTTTCAATGGAACTTAAGTTTTTTCAATAGGAAAATATAAAATGTCTAAAAGACACTTAAGAAATTGCTCAACATACTTAGTCATCAGGAAAATGAAATCAAAATATCTCTGGGATAGAATCTCACACCTGTCAGAATGGCAAAAACAGCAATGGCTGTTGAAGCCAGAGATGATGTGGAAAAAGGGAACAATCCTCCATTACTTGTGGGAGTGCACATTTCTTCAATGACATTTGCAGTTATTATGGCACTTTGTCAGTCTACCCCAAGATCCAGGAATTCAACTCTTAGGAATATTAGCAAAGTATGTAAATTTGATGTATGTGATCAACTATGTTCATAGCAGCATTATTTGTAATAGCAATAATATGGAAAACACCTACATTCCCCTTAATGAAGAATGGATAAAGAAATATGGTAAATTAAACAAGTGAGTAATAATCAGTGAAACCAAAACAATGAAATCTTGAAATTGGCAAGCAAATGGGTGACATCAGAGCACATCATAATCTCTGGAAGTGCTTGGTGAAGTCTGAAGTAAATTTGTATTTTGTCAACAGAGGTATAAATTATTAAATCATTTAAATGCCATATTCTACTGTTTTTATAGTATTTGAAGATCACACATCTATGTTGGGTGTACCTCTGAGTACATAGAGACCCTAAATAACTAAAATAATTAGGTACAAGAAGCATTGGTAATTGTAATCTTTAGTAATTAGAAACATCTATTCCTCACTGACTGAAGCTTCCCACATACAATATGGACAATTTTAAACATATATACGTAAATCTTTGATCAGAGTAGAAAGGAAATATCTATATCAGAGATAGTACTTTATAGTTCAAAATAAGGAAATTTTAATAAATTTTATCAATATGCAAAATATTATGCAGATATGTAGACATCATGTTGAATCAAGTTGAATCAATATTGTGGGGCACCCTCTTCTTTCAGGAGACATTAGAGACTGCTGTCAAAAAATTTTATTATTAATTGCTGAAGATTCAAACATTAATATCAATATGGAAAGTTTAAATCATATAGGTTTCCATATAGAGAAAGATATCAATACTGGTGAAAATATTATGAGAAATTTTTGAATTTTTCCAGAGATAAGAGTTTTGATAATAATAAACCTTAGATTTAGTTTTCTATTGCACACCAATTGACTCCTCTGATATGAGCCAGAAAATCTTATTTCATTAAAAGCATGCTTGAATATAGAGGACTACCATGAATAGGGAATACTATTAAACTTGGAAGAAAAGTGGCATAGATGCTTAGGTAGTGCAGGTTTTCCCTGTATTAAATGTCAGTAGCATAAGTCAGATTCTTCTTTCTTTGGTAATTCTTTTTGGATAACTAGCAGAACATTTTTAGTCATTTACATGGTTGGTGTCTTTTCGCTTCTTGAATGTGGTTATTTTCTGTTTTCCTACAAGGAAAAGAACAATCCAAAACATGTGTTTCCTTTCCACT
>NW_024430130.1:0-19204 GCF_017639785.1 Mesocricetus auratus
AGGAGAGCAGAAAAATAGTTCATTATTTCTATTAAAGTTCAGCAAGGGAATATTGAAAAATATTTATCTTATTGCAAATATGAGGGGGTTTTACCCATATACATAAAAGCAAGTAATAAAATTTTACTGTCTTTTAAAGCATTACAATCGATTTTTAGTAAATATTCCCAAAGAAATGTAATAGGTAAATGCAATTCAATAAAACAAAAACATAAACCATGCATATATGTGCACATATGAGAAACACCTGGATTCATAAGGAACCTTATGTCTTTTATACCAAATTCTCGAGAGCCCAAACAGAGACCTCTCAAGGAGCCCACTCAGTGATGCAAACACATAAGGTTTATGGTTAAGTTACAAGCCTCTCAGCAGGGACCTTGTCCAGCAAACTGTCACAGCGGCTGCAGGATTATTGTGCCTGACATGAATAGTAAGTGGATTATAAAGGAAAAAAACTGAAAGCAGGGTGGTACGTGCTTTGGTTGTCTAGAATTGGGTAAGAGTAGGTAACCTTTGGATTCATTGATTATGGGACCTGGGGGAATTTCAAAATTGTTACTAATAGTTGCCCACAAGAACAGTTGTGAAAGAAGATGTTATTTATCAAAATTAGTCATTGCCTGACCATCCGGATATGGTCAATTTGACCAGGATGTGCACTCCTTGGAACTGTTCATTGTTCTTTAGCTATAGCTGAATCAGCCTTGTGCCACACAGTAAAATTCTTAAGAAAGCTTTTTCTGAGGCTCCAATAAACCTTGCTCTTACAATGTCAACAAAATGTTTTAAAATTTTTATATGAATAGGCAAAGCATACACAGAAATTTGGGGCATATGTATACAACCACATATCTGAAATTAATATTCATCTAAGTATACAAACACATGTGGGAAATTAATACTTGTCTTGTATAGTAATCAAAAAGACTAATAAAATAAGCAATAAGAATGTCTACCATTTAAATTGCTAAAAGTTGCTGGTAAGTGCTTACATTCAACACCACTGACAGTTGAATATTTTTTTATTTTCCTTTTTGTTTTGTTTTTCAAGACAGAGTTTCTCTGTATTGCTTTGCAGGCTCTTGTAGAACTCGCTCTATATACCAGGCTGGCATCAAAGTCTCAGAGAACCATGTGACTCTTCATTGTAAGTGGTGGGATTAAAGGCAGGAGCCACTAAAACACAGCATGACAGTTGAGTGTTCTATGGTACTCCATGGGTTATGAGCTGGAATGTGTACAGTCTTTTACACACATCAAGATGGGTGTAACTTGCTTGCTATCATTACAGAAAAAAGTTCAGCGTACAAACCTGAGGCAGCAAGTTCTTGACTTTGAGTGAGGTCAGCTAAATCTACATATGTGCCCCTTTGGAAACCATAGACAGAAAGGAGGGGGCAGGGGAAAGGAGAAGGAGAATGGGGAAAGGGAAAGAAGAAACGAGAAAGGAGAGAAGGGAGGAAATTGGGTAGAAGGAAAGGGAGAGAAGAGGGAGGAAGGAAGGGAAGGAGGAAGACAAGAAGCTGGGTCACATGTCATAGTTTTAAAACGGCCTGCTGGCAGTGGGCAGGGCCTCTACTCTAAGGCACAGGTAGACAATGAATAATGTCCTGCCTTTTCTGTGACATTTGAGACTGTGCTAGAGAAATGCAGTGAGCCCAGGCTCTCCTGGCACACTCCAGCAATGGCATGAGTGAAAATCCTCTGCAACAGTCTCCTTTAGAGGTTATAGGAGTTTTCTTCGATGGGACATAGCAGCAGCTGAGTCTGGAGACCTGATGACTCCAGTTTGGCAGAGCCACAGCATCCTCAATGCAGTACTGGTCACAGTTGTGCATCTGGCAGTCGCAAGCACAAATGGAGCAGTTGGGACTGGTTGGGGCCGAGCTAATGTCTCTTAGCCACCAGCTGGCTTTCTAGGCAGCTAATATGCTCAAAGATCCTTGGAAAGAACTGCACAGTGATATTATTGAACTGGAGATTAACAACCAGCACATAGACATCTGGTCCTTGGATTTTATGTTCGGTTCATTGTATAGAAACGAGGACTTTACAATGAAGCACTGACAAGTTCCTTAAGTTCTGGCAGCAGCATTCCTGCTTCAGGTAGAGAAGGCAATTCAGCAATGTAGTGAGACCATGAAAATACCATTAATATGAAAACCGTGTGTTCATACTACATAACAATAGACACATAGAGACTGATATCTATAAAGTTGCAGTGCTTTGACTGGCTTCTTTGCAACTTGATGACACACCCAAATGTTAGACTTTACAGAGAAATTGATATAAAGATCATATATCTACTTGTCTCATCATATGACCTACTCATGTTGGAAAAAGAAATTGATCTATATACCACCCTGAAAACGTGGATGTTCCTTTATTTTAACCCTCGCTGGAAAGGTTCAGTGAAAAGTCTCTTAGCTAATGCCAACAGCTGGCTTTCCAGGCACATGGAATGTATTGACAACATCACTTTTCTTGAAAGTGAAGCAGGGCCCAGCACAATTCTGCCACAGCCTCTTTGGAAATCAGTATGGAGACTCCTCAGAAAAATGGGAATTAATCTACCACAAGACCCAGCAGTTCCAATCTTAGGCATATATCCAAATGAGGCAAATACTTACAAGGACATCTGCTCCACTATGTTCATAGCAGCATTATGTGTAATAGCCAGAACCTGGAAGCAACCTAGATGCCCCTCAACTGAACAGTTGACCTAGAAAATGTGGTATATTTACACAATGGAGTATTACTCAGGAGAAAAAAACAATGGAATCTTGAAATTCGCAGGTAAATGGATAGCACTGGAAGAAACCATCCTGAGTGAGGTAACCCAGTCGCAAAAAGACAAACATGGTATGTACTCACTCATATATGTATTTTTGACATGGATCAGGATAGTGCCAATCTGCACTTCCACTGATAGAGAGTCTGGGAAACAGGAAAGAACCTAAAAGATATGCATATATGCATAGTAGCCAAGAGAAGAGGATTGAGACAAGATCCTCTGAATGGATGGGGAACACAGCGAGGGGTGGGGGGGAGTGGGAGCTGGGAATAAGAGAGGGGGGAGAAGAGGAAGACAGAGTAGGTCATGGAGGAAAAGGAAGTCTGAGTGGCTGGGGGTAGAATAGGGGGAAAAGGGAATCATAGGTTAGAAGACAGATCAGGCAACAGTGTGACCTCTAGTGATCTAAAGGGATAACACCAATTGGCAAGCTAAGCAATAATGGAAAGACCACCTCGAATGCCCATTCCTGATAATGAACTTGATGTCTATAACCATCCGGGAGCCTTCATCCAGTGACTGATGGAAGCAGAGGCAAACACGAACAATTAAGCACTGAATTGAACCCAAGAAACCCAGTGACAGAGAGAGAGGAGTGATGAGCAAATTGGCAAAGAATGGGCTGGGAAAACCAGCAGAGACAGCTGATCTGAACAGGGGAGAGCTCTTGGACCCCAGACCAACAGCGGGGAGGCCAGCATGGAACTGACCTGGACCCCCCCGAATGTGAGTGTCAGTGAGAAGGCCTGGGCAACCTATGGGGCCCTGAGCAGTGGATCAGTTTCTATCCCTGGAATACAAACAGTCTTCGTGTGCAAATAGCACAAAGAGGGATGCTCTCTCAGCTTGAACTCTTAGGGGAGAGCATGGACCCTACCCGGAGTGAAATGTCAGACTCTAGATATCCCCTATGTGGAAGGAATTGGCAATAGGGTGGGAGATTGAGAGGGATGGAGAGTGCGGGAGGAGGGGAGGGAGAGGGAACTGGGATTGACATGTAAAACAAGCTATTTAAAATTAAAATAAAAAGTGATAATAAAAAAAGAAAGTGAAGCAGGGCTAATATTTCAACCACTGTTTAACCAACTGAGGTTTCAGCATATCATCTGTGACCTGGCCTCCACGACTATTCTTGAGCAAGGTCACCTCATACCTTTAGAATGGCTGGTCCCTGTTTATAAACAACAGAGGCTGACTTTGCTTCATGCACAGCAGCACAGGAATCTTGGGCCGAGAACCATCAATGAAAAAGAACTTAAAGATTGCAGCATGAGATGTGGAATGACCATCTACAGAGATGGCACATACTCCTGGAAGTGGTCAGGTTGCAAATTTAGCTTTCCTTTACTTATTATCTTTACCAACCGTGATATTATTTTCAAGCAATGTCATCAGCACTGTGATGCTGCTGCTTTCTTAAAACAAGTACGAAATGTAGTATTTAGAATAACTTTTGTATGTTTTGACTCTGATGGAAAACTGACTTTCAGTAGAACAACTGGTCATAAAATCATTACCTTTGAAAATAAAGAGGAGAAAAGTGTAATGGAATTTAATAGCAACATTTTAAGTTTGCCTTTATACCTGTTCTACAACTTCCTTTTTATATCATTAGCAAACACAGGAAACTGTAATCATTATTACACCTCAGGAGCAGTTTGAAAACATTGAATGACTCATTTAATATGAAGGCTGTTCTATGAGTACCATCAAGATGACGGACAACAAAATGAAAACAAATCTTAAGAGTCTGGTACCACCACAAACCAATGCTGTCTGTCTTCTCTTCGTTTCTGTGCATTTGTGAAGAATACTTTAATGTCCAACATTGTATTTGTCAAAACAAATCAAAGAAAGCTGGTGTTTTGATTTTCCCTTACCATCAACAGTCAGTTTTGAATGGAAACAAGTGACTTTAAATGGAAATAAGTGACTGTATTTGCAAGAAAAGCATCTAAATAAACTCATCAGATAGATTTGACCCTAAGGTGGAGACAAAATAAAAAAATTCTCTCCATGGCTGAAATTCTTATATCTTATCTATAAGCTTGCAAGATGTAAATCCTTGGTCAAAAAAAAGAAAGACAACTGAGATTAATCATTGTTAATGTTTTGTGACAGTCCTCCCTGACTTTTAGATCTTAGAGTCTTTCAGCCACCCTCTTCTGCAGTGTTCCCTGAACCGTGGGAGAAGGAGGAGGAGGAGAGAGTGAAGGAGGAGGAGGAGGAGGAGTGAAGGAGGAGGAGAAGGATGAGGAGTTGTAATGTTGTGGAGTGGGCATCCCAAACAATTCCACATATGGAAAACTCTGAGATTTCTTAATTTTTAACACACAAAATAAAACAGAAGTTCTATAGTTTAAGGGAAAACTCTTTCTTAAGCAGTTGATTTTGAACAAAAAGGAAGGTGTTCTCCCTGGACTTTTTCTCTTTTAATGTATTGGGATCATCACAAGATGGAGTCTCCAAGGAGTTGTGATTTGCCCTCAGAAGTCATTTCCCATGGTCTCAGTGAAGCACTAGCCTGAGTATTATCTGTTTTTAAAACTTCTTTATTTCTGTGCATGGTGTTTTACCTGCAGGTATTCCTGTACAATACTTGTGTGCCTAGTGCCCTTGGAGGCCAGAAAAGGGCACTGGATCCCCTGGGACTGAAGCTGTAGATGTTGTGAGCAAGTATGTGGGTGCTGGAAATTGATTGCGGGTGCTCTGGAAGGGCCATCAGTTTTGTGAATGACTGAGCCCTCTATCCAGCATATGCTTGCCTGTCTTGAATTGCGCTCTGCAAAATTAACTGGTTATTATCTTTAAATTTAGCTTCCTTCAGGCTCTAAGAATATAGAGAGAATGAAGGCAGATTCTCGATCAAAATGTCATGATAGCTTTCCTTGTGAAACCTCATAAGTTGGCCTCTGTTGTCTCCATGTCTCTCAGATTTCTTAAATTGCCCATGAACCTCTCCTTCCAGCATGGGACAGCTTTCCTAGTCCAAAGTACCAAAGTCTTGCATGTTTCTGCCCAGAACTGTTAGAGAGGGAGGCCAAAGAATCACTTAGGTTCATCACAGCAACAGTCCACTTCTCTGCCACCTTGTGTCTTAGTTTCTGTTTTTATTGCTGTGCTAGAAAGCCTCTCCATTTGGATTTAAGTTTCCTGCATGGTGATAGACATGGATCTATCTGCAGTCTTCTTCATGTCAGCCTTCAGTTATGTCAGCACCATTTTTTGAAGAAGCTTTCTTTATTCCACTGTGTAATTTTAGATTCTTTGTCAAAGATCAGGTTCATAGCAGCATCATTTGTAATAGCCAAAACCTGAAAGCAACCTAGATGCCGCACAACTGAAGAGTGGATAGAGAAAATGTGGTACATTTACACAATGGAGTACTATTCAGAGGAAAAATACAATGGAATCTTGAAATGTGCAGGCAAATGGATGGCACTAGAAGAAACCATACTGAGTGAGGTAATCCAGTCACAAAGAGAAACATGGTATGTACTCACTTATATATGGATTTTAGACAAGAATCAGCCAGCAGACAATCCCACTGCCAGAGCGTCTGAGAAACATTGCCTTCATCCAGAGACTGATGGAAGTAGAGGCAGACACCCACAGCTAAACCCTGAACTGAACTGCTGGAATCCAGCTACAGAAAGGGAGAAATTATGAGCAAAGGAGTTAAGAGCTGGCTGGTTTAACCAATAGAATCTGCTGAACTGAACAGTTGAATTGGACCCCATATTGATTGCTGTGTGGAAGGCATGGGACTGACCCAGACCCCATTAATGTGGGTGTCAGTTAGGAGCCTAGGTAATCTATGTAGCCTTGGGTAGTATTTATCCCTGGCATACAAATAGACTTGGAGTGCCCATCCCACAATGAGGGATGCTCTCTCAGCCTTGACTCTTGGAGGAGGGCCTAGGCCCTTCCCTGGATGAAATAACAGACTCTGCATACCCACCATTGAGGGCCTCACCCTCGCTGTATATCAGAGTGGAGATTGGGTGGGGAACTGGAGGGCTTGATGGTGATGGCAGGGGAGGAGAGGAGGGAGATGCAGCTGAGATTGACATGTGAATCAAGTTTGTTTGTAAATTAAATAAAAAATAAATACATAAAACCAAACAAAACAAAACAAAGAAAGCCTTCCCAAAGGCAACTTAAAAAAATTGTTTGGTTCACAATTCAAGGATACACTTCATCATGCCAGGCAACTTACTTCTGGGTTTAACAGACTTCTAACGTAATAGGAACTTGAAGTATCTAGTCACATTGCAGCCACAATCAGCACATGATACATGCTGTGTATGCTCTCAGCTGGCTTCCTCTCTTTTCTACAGTCCAGGATTCTGCAAACAGGAAACCAGGCCTCCTATAGTGGGCATATTTTTCACCCCAATTAGCTTAATTAACCCATTCTCACAGGCATGCCCAGAGAAGGAACCCTTCCCATGACATTATAGTCAAGTTGACAATATTAAGAATCACAGTCCATTTATGCAATTTACCTTTTCATTTTATTGATTTAAATCTTCAATTTTAAACACATTATTATTGTCATTTTAGACATCATTCTTTATTGATTCTTTGGAAATTTCACATTATGCACCCAATACTGCTCTCCTCCAAGTCCCTGCCTATCTGTTCCCCACCCCTGCAGGATGCCCCCAACAAATATATTAAAAACAGAACAACACTCCTTCCTGGCCCCTCCATCTTTCCCACTCCTTTTCCAACATCCTAGTGACAACTGGAGCTGCCAGGAGTCTTGAAGAACACTCCTTTTGTCCAATCAGTTCCACTTGCAAAATGTTCATCACAACAAGTCACTGTTCTGGTTTCTGGCACACCAACACCACTGGGCTCTCAATAAAACTCCTCTCAAATACTCTGTTGTTGCCCTGAGTCAAGGAGATTCTGAGGTTGTCGTTCTGCACTACCAGTAAGTTTGTGTACTCCAGCAGGTCAAAGATGGAGCAGCTGTTGGTTTGGACCAACCCAATGCCCAGGAGCTGAGCCTGGGTGTTAGTTGAGCTGGGCAATTGTGGCCATTGGGACCACCCCTTCGGGTGAGGAGCATGACCAGCTCTTCTAGGCCCATGCCATTGGGGCCATCTCTGCCATGCCTATCTTGACGGGTGGGGCCATCTCTCCTGAGTGCTAGGGTCAGCTCTCCCATGGAGGTGCAGCAACAGCTCTCCTGTTATAGTATTCAATGAGGGGCAGGGCCAGCTATCTAGGTGCCACTGGGGTATTCAACTGGTTCAGCACGGTTCTTGGATTTCAACGCAGGTTTCCTATGACTCCCTGTGGCAACATGCATAAGGGATATCAACCCAGACCATGGCTGTTGTTGGGCCACAGACACAGAATTGGGTCACAGCAGAAGCCTGGGCCCATCCCATGTAGGGAGGCCTGACCCCTGTGGTAAGGGAAATCCTCAGATACCAACTTGGCCACAGGTGGCAGCCTAGACGCTTGGCATTGGCATTGACTTTGATGTTTTCAAAAGCCCCAGACAGCAAAACAGACCCTGGCTTCAGCAGCGCCTCGTTCACAGACATTGCATTAGGCAGCAGCCTAGACCCCAGGTGTCCTGTGGCTTTTGGTGGCATCAAGGACAACAGACATCACACAGCATGGCCATGGTAGTACCTCGAACCCAGACATGGTCCCATGCAGCTCCCCAGGTAAGGACATCATTGTGATCCCAGGTGGCAGCACAGCCCACCCAGTTGGGCATGGCACAAACAGTGCAGCCCATCTGCCTGGCTTCGACTCAGACCCACCATGGATGTGGTAGGGCCACAGACACAGACCTAGCCCCTTGCTGTAACCCAGGCGAGGATGGCACCATGGTTCTGGGGGGTGGCACAGGCCATCCAGATTAGCATAGTCCCAGGGGAAGCATGGCCCTTGGAGAGCAACATGGACTCAGGTGTTTGACCAGAACCAGTCGTCCACAAGACTTTCAGTGGTTACTGAAGCCTTGGACATCAACACGGGCCCTGGCTGTTGGCTCCAGGCAGCAATCCAGGCCCAATGACATCGTGTCCCCCAGGTGGCAGCACACGCCCCTCAGATACACATGGCCCTGGTGACAGCGTGGCCCATGGACACCCCATGGTTAGAGGTGGTGGCCTTGATGGCAATATGGACCATGTTGTGCAACATAAACTCGTCTGTCACAGACCCAGATATAGCTTTAGGCAGCAGCCCAGGCCCCAACAACACACTGGTAGTGGGTGTTAAGCAGGATACAAAAATCAGTCCATTCCTCAGACTCCTTGCCTTTTCAGAACTGTGTCTTACCGAAGCATGTGAAGCATTCTGCCTCTCTTTCTCTCTGATTTCATAATTGTTTACTTGCTCGTTATATGGACAGTCCAACTGTGGCACCACAAATGGAAGGGAAAGTGGGTGTTTCAGGCAGGCTTGACCTTGAGGAACCAGGGTTCCCCATGAATCTCTTTTCCCTCTAAAACATTTTCTCTTAGTGAGTATTTATTTTACAGCTCATTTGGTTTCACAAAGACAGTTACTTTTAAGTATGTTATCACCATTTTCAATTTGAAAATCACTTTGTTCAGTTTCTGTGTTCTACTTCCTGCTACAATTTTCCTTTTTTTTCCTGTTTCCGTGTTATATATATGCTCTATAAAATGCTCTATTTTTCTATACAAAATAGAGTTTTCATAAATGAAAAAAAATACAATACTTATTTTCTGTGTCTTAACTTCCTTATTATAGTGATCTTAGTGTGCACTCATTTTCTAAGAAACAATATAATTTCATTTATTTTTAAAAACTCATTTTTATTAAAATTTTCCACAATATATTGCAGTCATATTCTTTCCACTCCCTTGACTCCCCCCAGTTCCTCTTCACTTCTCTTTCCACATAAATTTATGTTCCCACTCTCTCTTATCTCTTATCACACACACACACACACACACACACACACACACACACACACACACACTCCGGCCCCAGTGTCGGGTTCTATTTGTATTAGCCTCACATTGCAGGGGCTATTCATCACGGACTGATGTCTTGGGGTTGTGATCAGAACCAGCCAAATGGCACCAGTTCTGACCCTGAGTGTGGGTGCTGGATAGGCTGACTATCCAACTGCATTAAAGATGAGAGAGAGACACCTGGTATTATCAGGAAGGCAATCAGTTCATAGTGAAGGCCCCAGTTTATTGTAGCATCATCTTAAGCAACCACTGAATTGTCGAGGGGTGCAATGGCAGAAGACATCTATTATCATGTATAAAGGGCTGGTAGCAAATATTTCTGTTAATCCTAGAGACACTTCTTTGCAGCAAATAATCAAGCCCTCAGGCACTCCACACCAACATGTCTCATCAGCTTTCAGGGTGGGTATAGTCTTCCCCTGGCTAAAAGCTATTGTTATTTAGAATAGGAGCCATTCCTTAATGAGGTTAGGCCATCCAATGCCTACAAGCCAATATCTAAATGACAATAGAAACCCTTGGATCTCCAGAACAAGTGGCTGGGTTGAAATATTTCCAAAATATACGGGTCATGACATCCCAGGATGGAATTCACCAGGTTTGGCAGCAGGTGTCCTGACCCACTATGATACCCTATCAGCCTGGCTTGTTTTGAGTCTTTCAAATTTTTTTTAATGTTGAATTTGGCCACGTCATTGTAGTGCATGCCCTCAGGATAGATCCAGCTCAAGTCCTCTGAGTTATATTGTGAAGTGCATGGTGGCTTCAGAAATAAGAACTTACATTTAACCCTTAGGAGGCAACTGAGGGCAACAGCAATGATCCACACAGTGTTTCTTGAACACTTTGGACCAACATTTCAAAAATAAATTTCTAATTTGCATTTCCTTGATGGCTAAGGATGTTGAACACTTTCTTAAGTGTCTTTTGGCCATTTTAGACTCCACTATTGAGAATTCTCTATTCAGTTCTGTACCCCACCTTTTAATTGGATCCTTTGGTGTTTTGGAGACTTGCTTCTTAAGTTCTTTGTAAATTTTGGAGATGAGCCCTCTGTCAGATGCAGGCTTAGTGAACATCTTTTCCCATTCTGTGGACTGCCTTTTTGTCTTGTTGACTTTGCCTTACAGGAGCTACTTATTTTCAGCAGGTCCCATTTATTATTTGTTGATCTCAGTGTCTGTGCTACTGGTGTTATATTCAGGAAGTGGTCCCCTGTGCCAACTCTTTGAAGAGTATCTCCCACTTTCTCTTCTAAGAGTTTCAGTGTGGTTGGATTTATGTGGAGACCTTTGATCCATTTGGACATAAATTTTGTACAAGGCGATAGACATGGATCTATCTGCAGTCTTCTGCATGCCAATACCAAGGTATGCCAGCACCATTCTTTGAAGATGTTTCCTTTTTCCATAGTATAGTTTTAGCCTCTTTGTCCAAGATCAAGTGTTCATAGATGTGTGGGTTAAAATCAGGGTTTTCAATTCGGTTCCATTGGTCTACCTGTTTATTTTTTTTTTATTAATATTTTTTATTTTCCATTTTAAATTTAGATAAGAAACAAGGTTGCTTCACAAGTCAGTACGAGGTCCCTCTCCCTTTCCCTCCCCTCCTCCCGTGCCCTCCCCCCATCCCCCCCCCCGTTATCCCCTCAGTCCCCCAGGGAGGGTGAGGCCCTCCATGGGGGTGTCCATAGTCTGTCATTTCATATAGGGCAGGGCCTAGACCCTTCCCCAAGAGTTCAGGGTGAGAGTGCACCTCACATTGTTCTATGGGAGTCCAGAGACCGTGTGTATACTTGGGATGGGTACTGATCTGCTGTCCAAGGCTCAATAGATTACCTAGGCCTCCTCACTGACACCCAGATTCAGGGGGTCTTGATCAGTCCCATGCTGGATTCCCAGGCTGATGCCTGGGATTCAAGAGTTAACCTTTGTCTGGTCAGCTGTTTCTGGGGGTTCAACCAGCCCAGTCTTAATCCCTTTGATCATCAGTCCTCCCTCTCTGATACTGGCTTTCTTGAGTTCAGCTCAGTACTTAACCAGCCAGTAAATGAAGTTTCTGTTTCCCAGACTCTCTGGCAATAGGATTGTAGGCTGGCACTCCCCAGATCTATGTCTAAAATCCATATATGAGAGAGTACATGCCATGTTTCTCTTTTTGTGACTGGGTTACCTCACTCAGGATGGTTTCTTCTAGTGTCATCCATTTGCCTGCGAATCTCATGATTCCATTATTTTTTTCTGCTGAATAGTACTCCATTGTGTAGATGTACCACATTTTCTCTATCCATTCTTCGGGTGAGGGACATCTAGGTTGCTTCCAAGTTCTGGCTATTACAAATAAAGCTGCTATGAACATAGTGGAACAGACATCTTTGTTATATGAATGGGCATCTTTTGGATATATGCCTAAGAGTGCAGTTGCTGGGTCTTGTGGTAGGTTTATTCCCATTTTTCTGAGGAATCTCCATACTGCTTTCCAAAGTGGCTGAACCAGTTGGCACTCCCACCAGCAATGGAGGAGTGTCCCCCTTTCACCACATCCTCTCCAGCATAAATTGTCATTGGTGTTTTTGATTTTAGCCATTCTGACAGGAGTGAGATGGTATCTCAGAGTTGCTTTGATTTGCATTTCCCGGATGGCTAAGGATGTTGAGCACTTTCTCAAGTGCCTCTCAGCCATTTTAGACTCCTCTATTGAAAACTCTCTATTTAGTTCTGCAGCCCACTTCTTAATTGGGTCCTTTGCTGTTTTGGAGACTTGCTTCTTGAGTTCTTTGTAAATTTTGGAGATCAACCCTCTGTCAGATGTGGGATTAGTGAATATTTTTTCCCATTCTGTGGGCTGCCTTTTTGTCTTGCTGACTGTGTCCTTTGCCTTACAGAAGCTTCTCAGTTTCAGTAGGTCCCATTTATTAATTGTTGAGCTCACTGTCTGTGCTACTGGTGTTATGTTCAGGAAGCTGTCTCCTGTACCAATTCTTTCAAGGGTACCACCCACTTTCTCTTCTAAGAGGTTCAGTGTGGCTGGATTTATGTTGAGGTCTTTGATCCATTTGGACTTAAGTTTTGTGCATGGCGATAAACATGGATCAATCCGCATTTTTCTACATGCCAGTCTCCAATTATGCCAGCACCATTTGTTGAAGATGCTTTCTTTATTCCATTGTATATTTTTAGCTTCTTTGTCGAAGATCAGATGTTCGTACGTGTGTGGGTTAATACCCGGATTTTCAATTCGATTCCATTGGTCTGCCTGTCTATTTTTGTGCCAATACCAAGCTGTTTTCAGGACTATAGCTCTATAATAGAGCTTGAGGTCAGGGATATTGATGCCTCCGGACGTTGCCTTGTTGAACAGGGTTGTTTTGGCTATCCTGGGTCTTTTGTTTTTCCATACAAAATTGATTATTGTTCTTTCAAGGTCTGTGAAGAACTGTGCTGGGATTTTAATGGGGATAGCATTGAATCTGTAGATTGCTTTTGGCAGGATTGCCATTTTTACTACATTGATCCTACCTATCCATGAGCATGGGAGATCTTTCCATTTTCTGAGGGCTTCTTTAATTTCTTTCTTTAAAGATTCAAAGTTCTTACGATACAGGTCTTTCACTTGTTTGGTTAGCGTTACCCCAAGGTATTTTATGTTGTTTGTGGCAATTGTAAAGGGTGATGTTTCTCTGATTTCTCTTTCAGCCCTTTTATCATCTGTATATAGTAGGGCTACTGACTTTCTTGAGTTGATCTTGTAACCTGCCACTTTGCTGAAGGTGTTAATCAGCTGTAAGAGTTCCCTGGTAGAGTTCTTTGGGTCACTGATATAAACTATCATATCGTCTGCAAACAGTGAAAGTTTGACTTCTTCCTTCCCAATTTGTATCCCCTTGATCCCCCTTTGTTGTCGTATGGCTATAGCTAGAACTTCAAGTACCATGTTGAAAAGGTATGGAGAGAGTGGACAGCCTTGTTTTGTTCCTGATTTTAGAGGAATTGCGTTGAGTTTCTGTCCATTTAGTTTGATGTTGGCTGTTGGTTTACTGTATATGGCTTTTATTATGTTTAAGTATGTCCCTGTTATCCCAGATCTCTCCAAGACCTTTATCATGAAGGGATGTTGGATTTTGTCAAAGGCTTTTTCAGCATCTAGTGAGATGATCATGTGATTTTTGTTTTTCAGCTTGTTTATATGGTGGATTACGTTGATGGATTTTCGTATGTTGAACCATCCCTGCATCCCTGGGATGAAACCTACTTGATCGTGGTGAATGATTGTTTTGATGTGTTCTTGGATCCGATTTGCCAGTATTTTATTGAGTATTTTTGCATCAATGTTCATGAGGGATATTGGTCTGAAGTTCTCTTTCTTGGTTGTATCTTTGTGTGGCTTGGGGATCAAGGTTATTGAAGCCTCATAGAAAGAGTTTGGCAAAGACCCTTCTGCTTCTATTGTGTGGAACACTTTGAGAAGAATTGGTATAAGCTGTTCTTTGAATTTGTGGTAGAATTCTGCACTGAGGCCATCTGGACCTGGACTTTTTTTGGTTGGGAGACTTTTGATGACAGCTTCTATTTCCATAGGGGTTATAGGTCTATTTAAATTGCTTATCTGTTCTTGATTTAGTTTTGGCAAATGATAGCTGTCCAGGAAGTCATCCATTTCCTTTAAATTTTCGAATTTTGTGGAGTACAGGTTTTCAAAGTATGACCTAATGATTCTCTGGATTTCCTCAGAGTCTGTTGTTATGTCCCCCTTTTCATTTCTGATTTTGTTAATTTGCGTGTTCACTCTCTGCTGTTTGGTAAGTTTGGACAAAGGTTTGTCTATCTTGTTGATTTTCTCAAAGAACCAACTCTTCGTTGCATTGATTCTTTGTATTGTTTTCCTGGTTTCTACTTTGTTGATTTCAGCCCTCAATTTGATTATTTCTTGGCGTCTACTCCTCCTGGGGGAGTTTGCTTCTTTGTGTTCTAGAGCTTTTAGCTGTGATGTTAATTCTCTGGTATAACTGTTTTCCTGTTTCTTCATGTGAGCACTTAGTGCTATGAACTTCCCCGTAGCACTGCTTTCAAAGTGTCCCATAGGTTTGGGTATGTTGTGTCTTCATTCTCATTGAGTTCGAGGAAGTCTTTAATTTCTTTTTTTATTTCCTCTTTGACCCAGGGATGGTGCAGTTGAGCATTATTCAATTTCCATGAGTTTGTAGGTTTTCTGCACTTTGTGTTGTTGTTGAATTCTAATTTTAAGGCATGGTGGTCTGATAAGATGCATGGAGTTATTCCAATTTTTTTGTAGCTGCTGAGGTTTGATATGTTGCCAAGTATGTGGTCGATTTTTGAGAAGGTTCCATGTGGTGGTGAGAAGAAGGTATATTCTTTTTTATGTGGATGAAATGTTCTATAGATATCTGTTAATCCCAGTTGGGTCATTACTTCTATTAGACCCTTTGCTTCTTTGTTGAGTTCCTGTCTGGTATTCTTGTCTAGTGGTGAGAGTGGTGTGTTGAAATCTCCCACTATAACTGTGTGGGGCTTTAGATGAGATTTAAGTTCTAATAATGTTTCTTTAACGAAT
Source organism: Mesocricetus auratus (assembly GCF_017639785.1). NCBI lineage: Eukaryota > Metazoa > Chordata > Mammalia > Rodentia > Cricetidae > Mesocricetus > Mesocricetus auratus. Next base: position 15,349 of record NW_024430130.1, read on the forward strand.
GTGGATGCCTTTGTATTGGGGGCATAGATGTTCAGGATAGACACTTCCTCTTGGTGGGTTTCACCTGTGATGAGTATGTAATGACCTCCTTCATCTCTTTTGATTGATTTTATTTTAAAGTCTAGTTTGTTAGATATTAGGATTGCTACCCCTGCTTGTTTCTTGGGTCCATTTGATTGAAAAATTTTTTCCCAACCTTTAACTCTCAAGTAATGTCTGTCTTTGAGGGTGAGGTGTGTTTCTTGTATGCAGCAGAAGGAAGGGTTCTGTCTTCGAATCCATTCTGCTAGTCTGTGTCTTTTTATGGGTGAGTTAAGGCCATTAATATTGAGGGATATTAATGACCATTGATTGCTCATCCTTCTTCGATTTGCGATGGTTGTTGTTGGTGGAATTATGGGTGGAATTTCGCCCCTTTGTTCTTTTGGCTGTTGGTAGAGAGGGATTCTCTAATGCTTATGTTTTTCTGGTTGTAGTTAGCTTCCTTGGGTTGGAGTTTTCCTTCCAAAATTTTCTGTAGGGCTGGGTTAGTGGACACATATTGGTTGAATCTAGTTTTGTCATGGAATATCTTGTTTTCTCCGTCTATAGTGATTGAGAGCTTTGCCGGGTATAGTAGTCTGGGCTGGCATCCATGGTCTCTTAGTGTAGGTAGAATATCTATCCAGGACCTTCTGGCTTTCAGAGTTTCCATGGAGAAATCAGGTGTAATTCTGATAGGTCTGCCTTTATATGTTACTTGACCTTTTTCCTTAGCTGCTCTTAATATTCTTTCTTTATTCTGTATGTTTATTTTTGTGCCAATACCGAGCTGTTTTCAGGACTATAGCTCTAAAATAGAGCTTGAAGTCAGGTATGGGGATGCCTCCTGAAGTTCCTTTATTGTATAGGGTAGTTTTGGCTATCCTGGGCTTCTTGTTTTTTTCCATATAAAGTTGATTATTCTTCTTTCAAGGTCTGTGAATAATTCTGCTGAAATTTTGATAGGGATTGCATTGACTTAGTAGACTGCTTTTGGCAAGACTGCCATTTTTATTATGTTGATCCTACCAATTGAAGAGCATGGGAGATCTTTCCATTTTCTGGTATCCTCTTTGATTTCTTTTTTTATAGACTCAAAGTTCTTGATATACAGGTCTTTCACTACCTTGGTTAACATTATCTCCTGATATTTGATGCTGTTTATGGCTATTGTAAAGGGTGATGTTTCTCTGATTTCTTTCTCAGTCACTTCATCATCTGTATATAATAGGGCCACTGATTCTTTTGAGTTTACCTTGTATCCTGCCACTTTGCTCAAGGTTTTTATCAGCTCTAGGAGTTACCTTGCGGAGTTTTTCAGGTCACTTATGTAAGATATCAATACATCTGCAAATAGTGAAAGCTTGACTTCTTCCTATTTGTATCCCCTTGATCTCCTTTTGTTGTCTTGTTGCTCTAGCTAGAACATCAAGAACAATATTGAAGAGATATGGAGAGAGTGGACAGCCTTGTCTTGTTCCTGATTTTAGAGGAATTGTATTGTGTTTCTCTTCATTTAGTTTTATGTTACCTGTTGGTTTACTGTATATTGATTTTATTATGTTCATGTATGTTCCTGTTATCGCTGATTTCTCTAGGACCTTTATCCTGACAGGGTGCTGGATTTTGTCAAAGGCTTTTTCAGCATCTAGTGAGATGATCTTGTGGTTACTCTTTCGAAGTTTGTTTATGTGGTGGTTTATATTGATAGGTTTTCTAATGTTAAAACATCCATGCATTCCTGGGATGAAGCCTGCTTGATCATGGTGGATGATTTTTCTGATGTGTTCTTGAATCTGGTTTGCGAGTATTTTATCGAGTATTTTTCATTGATGTTCATGAGAGAAGTTTTGTCTTTGGGTGGCTTGGGTATCAAGGTAATTGTAGCCTCGTAAAAAGAGTTTGGTAGTGAGCCTCCTGCTTCTATTGTGTGGAATACTATGAGGAGTATTGGAATAAGCTCTTCTTTGAATTTCTGGTAGAATTCTGCACTGAAGACATCTGGGCCTGGGCTTTTTTCTTGCTTGGAAAAATTTTGGTGAGTGCTTCTATTTCATCCAGGCTTATAGGTCGGTTTGGATTGTTTATCTGTTCTTGATTTGGTTTTGGCAACTGATATCTATCCAGGAAATTGTCCATTTCCTTTAAATTTTCGAATTATGTGGAGTACAGATTATCAAAGTTTGCCCTCATGATTCCTCAGTGTCCATTGTTATGTCCCTTTTTAATTTCTGGTTTTGTTAATTAGCATGCTCTCTCTATGTTTCTTGGTTAGTTTGGACAGAGGTTTGTCTATTTTGTTGATTTTGTCAAAGAACCAACTCTTTGTTTCATTGATTCTTCTCAATGTTTTCCTGGTTTCTACTTGATTGATATCAACCCTCAATTTGATTATTACCTAGCGTCTGCTTCTCCTTAGTGAGTTTGCTTCTTTTTGTTCTAGGGCATTCACCTGTGATATTAATTCTCTATTGTGACTGTTCTACACTTTCTTCTTGTGGGCAGTTAGTGCTATGAACTTTCCTCTCAGCACTGCTGACAGAGTGTCCCATAAGTTTGGGTATGTTGTGTCTTCATTCTCATTGAATTCCAGGAAGTCTTCAATATCTTTTTTATTTCTTCCTTTACCCAGGGATGGTGCAATTGTGCATTGTTCAATTTCCATGAGTGTGTAGGGTTTCTTTGATTTGTGTTATTCTTGAATTCTAATTTCAATGCATGGTGGTCTGATAAGATACAGGGGGATATTCCATTTTTTTTGTATCTGTGGAGATTTGCTATGTTTCCTATTATGTGGCCAATTTTAGAGAAGGTTCCAGGTGGCGCCGAGAAGAAGGTGTATCCCTTTGTGTTTGGGTGGAATGTTCTATAGATGTTTGTTAAAACCAGTTGGGTCATAACTTCTATTAGTTCTTTTGTTTCTTTCTTAAGTTTCTGTCTGGAGGTCCTGTCTAGTGATGAGAGCAGAGTGTTGAAGTCTCCTACTACTAGTATGTTAGATTTTATGTGCCATTTGAGCTATAGTAAGCTTTCTTTCACGAATGTGGGTGCCTTTGTATATCGGGCATAGATGTTCAAAATTAAGACTTCATCTTGATGGACTTTTCCTTTGATGAATATGAAATATCCTTCTTCATCGCTTTTGATTGATTTTAATTTGAAGTCTAGTTTGTTAGATATTAGGATTGCTACATCTGCTTGTTTCTTGGGTCCGTTTGGTTGGAAAATCTTTTCCCAACCCTATACTCTGAGGTAACGTCTGTCTTTGACGTTGAGATGTGTTTCTTGTATGCAGCAGAAGGATGGGTTCTGTCTTCGTATCCATTCTGCTAGTCTGTGTTTTTTATAGGCAAGTGAAGACCGTGTACATTGAGGCATATTAATGACCATTCACTGATGATTCTTTTTGTGCTTGATTTATTGGTAGTGGAATTATTGTGTGTAGGTTCTCCTCCTTTTATCTTTTGGTGTTTGGTAAAATGGTATTATCTATTGCCTGTTTCTTTGTGAGTGTAGTTATCTTCGTTGGTCTAGGTTTTCCTTCCAGCCCTTTCTGTAGAGCTGGATTCATGGATATGTATTGTTTAAATCTGGCTTAGTCATGGAATATTTTGTTTTCTCCATCTAGAGTAATTGAAAGCTTTGCTGTATATAGTAGTCTGGGCTGGCATCCTTGTTCCCTTAGTGTATACGTCATCTGTCCAGGTTTTTCTGGTTTTCATAGTTTCCATTGAGAAATCAGGTGTAATTTGGATAGGTCTGCCTTTATATGTTACTTTGCCTTTTTCTTTAGCTGCTCTTACTATTTTCTCTTTATTTTGTATATGTGTAAAAC